>NC_081180.1:155870825-155923677 GCF_029867415.1 Vicia villosa
GTAATAAGCGGGGAAGAATCTTTTCATAGATGAATTGTTTTCACCTGGTAACGGACCAATAAAAGCAAGAGGTTTTCCAGAAAGTTCAAAGGGAATGATTACCTGGGAAGCGTAAGTAGCGCGCACTTCTGCGGTATTAGGGTTTGGAATGTGTTCTTGTTCCCCAGACCGCGTTGTTGTTTGGAGCTTCAGAACAGGTTGAAGAACATTTGAAGATGGAGCCATGGAGAGGTTTTGATTGGAAAAGTAAGCTTTTTGAAAGGGTTGAGAGTGTTTTTTTTTCTTTTGAAGAGGATGAAGAAGTAGGAATGAAAATTTGTACAAAAGTGCAAAACCAAGTATTTAAAGGTTTAACGGAAACCCTTTTTAAATCTTTTTGGGTAAAAACCAAGGGACACGTGGCGGTTAGTGATTTAATCCAACGGCGGTCGAATAAATTAGCTTTATTCCTAGTATGTAGGAGTAATGATCAAGAAGTAAGGTCAAAAACGTGGGAATGTAAGTTATGAGATGACATCTTTGAAAATGACAAGACGTTTTGGAAACAGGGTCAGCAATGATTGTGACGTTAGTCAGCAATCTTGGAACTTTCAAAGATCAATAAGAGACGAAATCTTATGATGGCAAGAAACGCCTATTTCTCTTGATTTTCGAAACAGGCATTTATTGGGGGCAATTTGTTAGCTGAAGATTTCGTTTTATAAATTTGGTTCTTCGAAGAAGTAAAAAATCGAAGGAAAGATGGTTACTGATGACCATCCCTTAAAAATAAAAGAATGGCTCCTGATGGCCATGCTTCGAGAATGAAGACTTCTAAGTTCGTTGAAGATAATGAATACTGAAGCTAGTAGAAGTGTATGTCTTCGAGGACTTAGACAAAATTTATGAAATATGTTCAAGTATTACTACTTAGCGTGTTTTCGTAGTGTTTTTAAAATACACTGCCACGCGTCGAAGAAGGACTCAGGCGGGAAGATTTTAAATTCGAAGACGGTTTCGTAACTGTCTAAATAACAGATGGCGTCCCTGGAGTTCTTATAAGAAACGTGGCATTAGATTAGCGTAGGGCCGTTAAGGTCGAAATTAGTATAAATAGGAATCTTAATGTTAGGGTTCTGTGTGTTCATTTTGTACAAATCACTCACATATTACTCAAGTATCAAGTGTTAAGAGAAAGAGTTCGCTGAGAAAATGTACGTATGACACCACCATTTTAATACATGTGTATTCTCTTTCGTTTTCAAATATCTTTCAGTATTATTGCATTTCATTTACTTCTTGCCATTTACATTTCTGTATTTTTACTTTCATGTCATTTACTTTTGAAGTATTTAATATTCCTGCATTTTAAGATTCTTTACGCTTTAACAATACTTTCGTTTCATATGTTATTTTACTTATCCTTTCACTGAAATTATACTTATGTATAACCAAGTGATTGTCAAGATTACTCGTTTTATTTGAAACAATTCTTATTAACGAAGACGAATCATGACTATGGTTCGAATGACCATTGATAACAATCTTTTTGACTATGTGTCCTAGGATCAATCTAGTCGATCCTGCGAGTAACCAAAACATATTTATTATAGTTTGGAAGACTAGCGGTTGTTTACCGGAAATCACCGTAAACAGACGCACAGTCAACAGCTCAAACAGTCAACAGACGACCAGTTTGACCGAAAAGTTAACAGACAGTCAAAAATGCAATTTTTTGTCAACATCCACATTTTTTCAAAAGATTCATCATTTGATCAATGGTTGATCATAATTCATCAAGAAAAGTTCAGAAATCGACAAAACTCTAAGTTTCAAAATTAGGGTTTTCTCCTAAAAAGTCAACTGAACTTTGACCGGCCATAACTCTCTCCTCGTTCATCCGAAAAATTCCAACCAAAGCTTATTTTGAAGGAAATTCAATTATCTTTCAAATAAAATTGGTCCCATGGTCATTGGATTTACCATTTGGGAAATATGAGCCAAGACATTACAGGTCATTTTCAAAGTCAACAAAAAGCAGTTTTTTGTCAAAGCCCATAACATCAAGATAACTTCTCCAAATGCAAAAAAGCTTCCAAAGTAGCTTGTAGAGGACATCTTGAGGTTTATAAAAAGTACAAGAACTCCTTCATATGATCAAAATTGAGGGAGTTATGCTTTGTTGAAGTTAGCTATTTTTTGGGAAAATGCTTGAAACCAACATTGATCAAATTTGTTTTTTTTCAAAAGGGCCCTAGCATTTGTGATCCAAACATGTTCCTAAGGATGTTTAAGGCCACCCACGACCAATCTTAGGCCCGTGACACTTTTATTTCTTTTTTGATTTAATTTTATTTCATTTAAAGTTAAATTAAAGAAGAAATTCTTCAAGATAATCATCCAAGGCTTTGTATATAGTATGAGTTACCAAGGTTGATTCAAATGATGGAGTAGAGATGTACAGAAGACCTATGGCAAAAGGGGTGAAGAAAATTGAAGCCATGGCCAAGATTTTCAAAGTTTTTATTCATAAAAAATTCAAAGATTCAAAAGCACTCAAGTATGGAAGAAAGGCAAGGTTGCTTAAGTTCTCAGCATTCAATATTGCCTATAAGTAGCTTGAGTCCATCAGCATCAAACACACACAAATTCAGAGCCAATATTATACTTGTATCACACTTGAAATTTTCAAAGAAATTTAAATTTCGAATTCTGAGTTTAAGCTAATTTCAAGTACAAATAAACATCCAAACACATTCCTCAAGTAATTCTGAAACTATCCAATCCTTTCCAACAATCAAAACGCCCTGAATCATCCATTAAAGCCTACGGTTTGTCCAAACAAAAACTTACAAAAATACGATTCTACATGCATATTTAACACGATGTAATCATATATTTAAGTTTATTTTGATGTTCTGATCGTTTCTGGAAACTTAATTGGTGTTTGGACACCTGTACGAGCAATTACCATTTTAGGATTCTTGAGCTCAAAATTAGGGATTTACGATTTAGGCAAAATTGCAGGTTCTAAGTGGCACTGTTAAACTCATATGAACCAGACGAATCGAACCATGACCGCCTTGTGGAAAAAGTCCATTAGTTAGTATGTTAGGTTTTATAATAAATAGCATACTAGTCTCTCATCATTGCTAAGTTGCAAATCCTAATTTAGGGTGAGAGAGGTTATTTGTTATTCTTGTAAACTTGTAATCTTGTTCTAAGAGAAAGTAAAAGAATAGCAGTTATAACCAATTATTGTGTTCCTCTTCTTCCTTGTCCTTTATTCTTCCTTGGTTTATACTTTGTTCGTGGCATTGAATTCACAACAAATTGGTGCGGTGAGCGTGGAGAAGATGCCTTCAACAAAGTATGAGATTGAAAAGTTCACCGGAGTGAATGATTTCGGTCTGTGGCACTTGAAGATGAAAGCCCTACTGGTTCAGCAGGGTTGTTTGGAAGCGTTGAAGGGAGAGGCATCCATGAATGCAGAATTGACGGCAACGGAGAAGACGAATATGATCGAGAAAGCACACAGTGCAATTTTGTTGAGCCTTGGTGATAAGGTTCTCCGGCAGGTATCAAAGGAGACGACGACATAAGGGTTATGAGTGAAACTTGAAAGTTTGTATATGACCAAATCGCTGGTAAATCGACTCTACCTGAAGCAAGCTTTGTATTCATTCAAGATGATTGAAGACAAAGTATTGGCTGAGCAGTTGGATATGTTCAACAAGCTGATTCTTGATCTTGAAAATATTGATGTGAAGATCGATGATGAAGATCAAGCGCTGTTACTATTGTGTTCTTTGCCTCGATCACATGCTCACTTCAAAGAAACTCTCTTGTATGGAAGGGAGTCCCTGACGTTTGAAGAAGTTCAATCAGCCTTGTACTCTAAGGACTTGAATGAACGAAAGGAGCATAAACCTTCGACTGTTGGCGAAGGTTTGGCCGTTAAAGGAAAACTCTTACGAAAGGATGGTAAGTTCGACAAGAAGAAAGGCAAAAGCCAGTCGAAGTCTTACAGTGGCGAGGCATCTGGCATTCGATGCTACCATTGTAAGAAGGAGGGTCACACAAGAAAGTTGTGCCCTGAACGCATGAAATATCATGGAGGTAAGGATAATGGCAACGCTGCCATTGTTCAAGATGATTTCGAATCATCTGATGTTCTTGTGGTTTCAAGCAGTGACTCTAAAAAGGAGTGGATTATGGATTCAAGTTGCACTTGGCACATTACTCCAAACAAAGACTTGTTCGAGGAATTATGTGATCAAGATGGTGGATCAGTATTACTGGGAAACAACAAGGTTTGCAAGATTGCAGGTGTTGGATCTGTGAGATTCAAGCTCCATGATGAGTCAATAAGGTTGTTGACTGAAGTCAGGTATGTTCCTGATTTGAAGAGAAATCTACTTTCTCTTGGTGAATTCGACAAGAAAGGATATGTTTTCCAAGGAGAGAAAAGTATCCTAAGAGTCATGAAGGGTTCGAAGGAAGTCTTGAGAGGCGTGAAGAAACAAGGCTTGTATACCCTTGAGGCTGAAGTTGTAAGTGGTTCGACAAATGTTGCATCCACGAAACCTTTGTCGAAAACAGAAATCTGGCACATGAGATTGGGCCATGTCAGTGAAAGGGGTCTGGTCGAATTAGGGAAACAAAATCTGCTTGGTGGAGACAAAGTCGAAAAGATGAAGTTTTGTGAACCCTGTGTACTTGGAAAATCTTGCAGAGTGAAGTTCAACAAAGGCAAACAAAGAACACATGGATCCCTTGATTACATCCATGCTGATCTTTGGGGGCCTGCAAGGTGTCCATCACATTCAGGAGCAAGGTATTTTCTATCCATAGTAGATGATTATTCTAGAAAATTATGGGTATTCATCCAGAAGACTAAGGATGAAACTTTTGAGAATTTCAAAAGTTGGAAGACTCTAGTTGAAAATCAAACTGGCAGAAAGGTCAAGAGGTTGAGAACCGACAATGGCCTTGAATTTTGCAATGAGGCATTCGACAGTTTTTGTGCGGTCTCTGGTATTGCAAGGCATAGAACTACTGCAGGTACTCCACAGCAAAATGGTTTGGCTGAAAGGTTTAATTGAACTATTTTGGAGAGAGTCAGATGCATGTTGACTAGTGCGGGGTTAACAAAGGTGTTCTGGGCTGAGGCTGTTTCGACAGCAACATATCTGATAAACAGATGTCCTTCGACAGCGTTAGATATGAAGACACCTGAAGAAGTTTGGTCGGGACATCCACCAGATCTCGACAAACTGAGAGTATTTGGCTGCGTAGCCTATGCTCACATTAGGCAAGACAAGGTCGAACCTAGAGCTCTGAAATGCATGTTCATGGGATACCTAGAAGGAGTTAAAGCTTATAGGCTATGGTGCCTAGAGCCAGGTCACAGGAGGTGTATCACCAGTCGAGATGTTGTTTTCAATGAAGCTGAAATGGCTTTTAAGAAAACTGATGATGTTGGTCGAAGTACAGAAACATCTGACGAAGAGCTGGAACAGGTAGAGATTCCTGTTGAGGTGGAGCATGTTGATACTGAATTGCATATCCCTGATGAAGTCGAAGAAGAAGCAGAAGATGCTGAGGAAGTTGAGGAAACTGACGATGACTACCTATTGTCGAGAGATAGGTCGAGAAGAGTCATAAAGGCACCTCAGAGACTTGGGTATGCAGATCTTATAGCTTATGCCTTAATCTCTGCAAGTGAGGTTCTAGACGAAGAACCTAGAGACTACAAGGAAGTTATGAGAAGTCGAAATAAGACTGAATGGCTGAAGGCCATGGATGATGAGATGAAATCTCTTCATGATAATCATACTTGGGAACTGATCAAGAAACCTGTTGGGGCAAGGTTAGTCAGCTGTAAATGGATTTTCAAAGTTAAGGAAGGCATTGAAGGAGTGACATCGAAAAGATACAAGGCAAGGTTAGTTGCGAGGGGTTTCACTCAGAAAGAAGGTGTCGACTTCAATGATGTGTTTTCTCCTGTTGTGAAGCATAGGTCCATTCAAATGTTACTTGCCATGGTAGCACAGTTCGATCTTGAACTGGAACAGATGGATGTGAAGACTGCTTTCTTGTATGGTGATCTAGATGAAACGATCCTGATGAGGCAACCTGAAGGGTATGTCGAAAAGGGGAAGGAAGATTATGTGTGCAAGTTAAAGAGATCTTTGTATGGGCTGAAACAATCTCCTCGACAGTGGAATAGGAGATTCGACAAGTTCATGGCACGCATAAGTTTCATTAGAAGTCAGTTCGACCACTGGGTTTACTTCAGATTTCGACCTGGTAATTCATTTGTTATTTTGTTGCTTTATGTGGATGATATTCTCATAGCAAGCAACAATGTTGAAGATGTGACGAGGGTGAAGGCTGAACTCAATAAGGAGTTCGATATGAAGGATCTGGGAGCTGCTTCCAGAATTCTTGGAATTGACATTCGAAGAGATAGAAAGAAGTCTAAGTTATGTTTATCTCAAGAGGCATACCTACGGAAGATTCTTGAAAAGTTTGGTATGTCAAATTCGAAGCCAGTTGTGACTCCAACAAACCCTCAATTCAAGCTGAGTATTGATCAGTGTCCCAGTACTGATGTGGAAAGAGCCTATATGAATAGCATCCCATATGCTAATATAGTTGGTTCTTTGATGTATGCTATGGTCTGTACTAGACCCGACATAGCATACGCAGTAAGTCTTGTAAGCAGGTACATGGCGAATCCTGGAAAGGCTCACTGGCAAGCATTGAAGTGGATTTTAAGGTACATAAATGGGTCTCTGAAAAGAGTCCTAATTTATGGTGGAGCCTTGGGTGAAGATGGTAAAGCAGCAATTGGAGGATATGTCGACTCTGATTATGCAGGTTGTATGGATTCCAGAAAATCTATTTCTGGATATGTTTTCACTATGTTTGGCACAACAATTAGTTGGAAAGCAACACTTCAAAAGGTTGTTGCTCTATCAACCACTGAAGCGGAGTATATTGCATTAACTAAAGCTGTGAAAGAAGCATTGTGGCTTGAAGGTTTTGCGAAGGAGCTGAAACTTCAAGGTCGAGGTATCACTGTTAAATGTGATAGTCAAAGTGCAATACACCTGTCGAAGAATTCAGCCTATCATGAGCGAACTAAGCACATTGATGTGAGGCTGCATTTCGTCAGAGGAGTAATCGAGCGTGGAGAAGTCCAAGTGCTGAAGGTTTCGACTAAAGACAATGCTGCTGATATGATCACCAAGACATTACCGAGTTGCAAGTTTTTCCACTGTATGCAGTTGCTAAAGCTGCATGAAGAAAGCTAGTTTGTTCCCTTGATGTTGTAGAGTTAGATCCAAGGTGGAGATTTGTGAGATATTGGATCGAACTCTAGTATGGCCGAAGGGTAGCTTCTTGGTTCGACAGGGTTAAGCATGAAGTCGAAGGTTGTTCACATGCTTGTGTCGAAGATGCTAGGGTTATTAGCATGTTAAATTAGGTTTTAGTGTTTAAACCCTAATTTGTTAAGTTAGCTTGTTTATTAAGTTGGCTTGTGTAATAGGCCTTGTGGAAAAAGCCCATTAGTTAGTATGTTAGGTTTTATTATAAATAGCATACTAGTCTCTCATCATTGCTAAGTTGCAAATCCTAATTTAGGGTGAGAGAGGTTATTTGTTATTCTTGTAAACTTGTAATCTTGTTCTAAGAGAAAGTAAAAGAATAGCAGTTATAACCAATTATTGTGTTCCTCTTCTTCCTTGTCCTTTATTCTTCCTTGGTTTATACTTTGTTCGTGGCATTGAATTCACAACAGGAAAGGTGTTAGCACCCTTTGTATCCATGGTTATCCATGGGATCTTAATTGCTTAACTCACTTGTTTGAATCGTTTGTCTTGCTTTGAAATACTTGTATGTGGTTTTAAATATTTTGTAAAGAGTTAACTTTGTAATGATCCTTGTGCGGATGTATACAAAGTATTTATCTTTCGAAAGATGTTTTGATGGTTTAAGAAAAGATTTTTAACTTCGTAATGATCATTGTTTGGATATATACAAAGTGTAGTCTTTTGAAAGTTTGTTTTGAAAAAAAAAAGTGATGTGTAAAAGCTTTTGTTGTTTTTGATTGAGCAGGCAATTAGGAGGTATACCCTAAGTTTATAAGGTTCTTTTCTATTCTTTTTAGAAAAAATTTCATTGATTGGATACAGAAGAAAAATTTGAATTTTTGCAATTGAAATAATATGATTGATTTTGAAAAGCGTAACAGAGGGATTACCCTAAGAGGTGCAAGTGTGATTGTGTTTTGTTTTCAGATATATTATCTTTGAGATTAGTGATCTAGCGCTTCAGTTATTATTTTTGTCATACTCGCAGTTTTATATGTACAGGAATTAAAGTGCGGGAATGTAAAATGCGGAAAGTAAATCTACGCTATTACATCGATTGTGCGAGAAATGTAAACTACGCTATTTACATGAATTTGACAACCTATACACTTATCTATGAATTTAAATGGTAATAAGATAAAGGGAAAATATTTTTGGATTTTTGGATGGTTGATTTTAATTAAAGTTAATGCATAATTAATTTAATTAAAAGGTTAAGAATTAGAAATAAAATTTAAACCTAAAAAATTAAGTCTAAAATATGTCCAAATTGTTTGTTAATTAATTTTAAAATAAAATTAATTTTTTGTGATTTTTGAAATTGTTTTTTGAGATTATTAAGTTAATTAACACATAATTATACAAATAATTATACACATAAATTAAACTTAATGAGAGAAATATTCTAATTATGTACAAAACTAGTTTATAATATGTAAACTTAATTTAATAAAAGAAAATATTTTTTTCTGATTTTTTGATAGGTTAGAAATAATTAAAAGATAAATATATAAGTATTATCTAATTAATTAAACAAAATATTTTAATTATGAAGAAAAATAAAATATTTTTGTGTCAAAAAATAAAACAATATTTTATCAACCTAAAAATATTTTTTATATTTTTTTTTATTTTTTAAACTATTTTTAAATAATTTTGCAAAGAAAATTAAATAAAATGGAAAATATAAAATCAATGATCATGTGTGGTTGAAGGGCGAGTCCATGGTATGGACTGGCATGTCATGTGCGTTGGATTGAGTGACCATATGAATCTGATGGTGACTGGAGCGAAGGCGTATGGCACAAACATAACCTGCAAAGCACCGGATCAGAGATTTTAAAAAAATAAAACGCGCGCGCCCTCTGGCCAATGGGAGGGAGCCACGTCTCATCTTCTTCCTCAGAAAAGCTTTTTACACCGCTCATTTACAGGGAGCTGTAAAAAGCTTCAATCTTTTACACCTGTGCAACACGAATAGGGGTTAGACACAAAAGAAATTTGGCGCGCTTACACAAGTCAACTTAATAAACAAGCTAACTTAACAAATTAGGGTTTAAACACTAAAACCTAATTTAACATGCTAATAACCCTAGCATCTTCGACACAAGCATGTGAACAACCTTCGACTTCATGCTTAACCCTGTCGAACCAAGAAGCTACCCTTCGGCCATACTAGAGTTCGGTCCAATATCTCACATTTCCTTTGTATAACCTACCCCCGAACCCAAAATCTCTTTAAGGTCTTTTTCTGTTTCTTTTATAAACCTTTCCCTAATTGGATAAAATAAAAGTCGGTGACGACTCTCTGATTTTCACAACTCAAAAAATAAAAGAAGAGTCAGTTCACATCCCACAAAAAAAACCGAGGCGACAGCCACCTAAGAGATTTTTATTTTTATTAAAAAAACACCTAAAAGATGACATGTAGAAATTATATTTTGAGAGGGTGGCAATTGAGGAATTTATTTTCCCAAAGGTGGCATATGGGTCAAAATTCCGTGTATGTAATGCAATGTGGGGCCAATTTAAAAAGATGATCATATGCTATCCAAATTAATTTTCTGTACTATTCAATTATTACATCTAAGAAGTCTAGCTAACCCTAAATAACACAAACTTTATTCTTTCACTTTTTATTTTGTTTGTTTTACAAATTCAAGCAAGCTAAGAGTTAAAGTATTTACCTATTATGATAAGTTTAAAATGAGCTATTATTGATTATCCACATTATTACTAGTATATTTCAAAATTCTTTCACTTTTTTATCTTACTTGTTTTCCTAATTCAAGCAAGCTAAGGACAAAAGTATTTAGTTATTATTTATTATATGAAAATATGTTGGTTTTAGATTCGCTAGATTAAGATAACAATTAGGTATTACTGTGAAAGATAAACTGATGAATTAAAACTATTTCTCTACTATAAAAAACAACTAAAATAACATTTCATTTAATAATAAACAAATTAATAATCAATTATAAATAATCTACATCTAAAATAACATTTCATTTAATAATAAACAAATTAATAATCAATTATAAATATTCTACATTAAGTAATATGTAAAGTATATACATTAACATATATATTTGTTACTAAGCCTCAATATTTATTTCAAACTATAAGTATAACATTATTAATTAAAATTTTAAAACATCATACAAATGTAGTTAATTGGTTCAAAATAAATTTAAGAAAATTGTTACTTATTAAAGTTTAATTATTCTTATTATACTAACTTAATATTTATATTCATATAATATAATATTATTTTTATTTAGGATTAATAACTGATCGTACCTGATAAGAAGAATCGTCGTAGGCTGCTCGGACTGGATCTTCTAGGAAGGAGAAGGGGGGGTGTACCTGCAAGGTACTCCAATGCCAAAGTAAGTTGACGAGCAAAGGAGCGCAAGTACTAGCTAAGAGTGAGTAAGAATTGAATACCTGACCCTCTAATCAAAGAGGGTATATATAGCCCCCAGCGCTGGGCCATGATCTCGCTATTGGGTTGGATCCCCAAGCCCAACTAGGAGACTGCCAGGTTTCCTGAGCGGAAATATCGGAGGTGCGTGTATGCCCTCTGTCCTGGTTAACCGCTCCGAAGTTCCAGGGAGACGCGGTCTTTCAGGAGCCACGTGGAATCCGAGTTGTTCGGAGGGTTGAATATGAAGGAACCCTGCGCGGAGCAGAGTCCTCGGCAACGAAGGTGTTTGCGGGGTCGTTAGTGCCGAGCATGTCGGGTGCCGTATGCTCCGGGGATGTAGGGCAGCCGAGCATGTCTAAGGTGGGCATCCTAGGTGCGTAGGAGGGTCGTAGAGGAACGTGGGCCTCTGAGGTTTATTGGGCCGAAAATCATATTGGGCCTAACCTTGGCCCAGTCCAGAACAGGAGCCCCCCAAGTCGGAGCTTTCTGGTCAAGAAGCTGTGACTTTACCTTATGCTCGGGCCGGGGATCCTCGGGAGATGCTCGATGAGATGGCTCCTCGTCAACCAGATGTGCTCGGAGGAGCAGCCTGTGGAGGGGCGAAACGTCGCGCGTGGGCGACACGCGCTGACGTGGCATAGGCAATGATGGCCTAGGGTCTAGGAGGTGGCGCTTGTCAGGAGAGGTGACGCTTCGCCTTCCGAGCCCTTTCCCTATAAAAGGGGGCGAATTCTCTCATTTGGAAGTTTCCCTCTCTCTGTTTACCTGCTCGGCATCAGACAGGCGCTCCTCGGAAGATACTCTTCCAGATTAATCAACATACTATTCGTCTGCCGAGAAGCTCATCGGGTCATCGTCATCATGTCTTCAAGTAAGTTCGCTTCTCTCTTCGTTGCTTTATTCATTTCCTTAGGGTTTGTGCGTTTTGTCCCCGTGGTCGTCGTCGTAAATGTAGGCTGGATCCGATGAGAGGTCGTTGCTTCCTCCCTGGGTTATCCAGGCGATGCCCGGGGGTTAGCGTGGGTCGGTGGACCAGATGACGTTGGCGTTGGACCGTTGTGCCTGTTTAGATACGATTTTTCGTAGTCGTGTCATGTCATTTCGCGAGTCCCCGGCTGACGGGCGTCTTTCCTCGATGGGGGTTTAGCCGGGGGCTCCGCCGCTCCTGCTCTACCCTTTCGCTTGCATTGCGGTGGAAGGGTGGATTTGATGAACTGTCGAATTCACTTTCTCCCTTCTGCGTGCAGGTGGATCTGATTCGAGCGCTAGCTCGGAGTCCAGCTCGGGATCTGATTCGTCGTGGAGTAGCGAGTCGGACGACTCGACGGCCACAAGCTCCGATGTCGAGATCATCGAGGATCAAAATGCGCCCCCTCTAATTGACGACGACCATGTTGATTCTCCCGGTCCGGGCGCCGAGGGAGGGGTGTCCCCAATGCCCTTGTTTAGTTACGAATGCACGGTTGCGGCCGACTGGATAGCCGAGGAAGCCTTAACGGTCGCTTCCCGATACACTGAGTCTTTAGACGGGGTCTTTACAGAAATCGAGGCTTTGAGAGAGGGCGAAGCGCCGAATTACCAAGTGACGTGCCCGTCTCAGGACGAGCGCATATGCTCTCGGTTTGACGGGGATGGCTTTGCGATGTACGAGTATGTGTTCAAGGAGCTCGGCTTCCGACTGCCCTTCTCCGACTTTCAGAAATCGATGATGGCGTTTCTAAATTTGGCGCCGTCCCAATTGCATCCCAATGCTTTTGCTTTTATGCGAGCATTCGAGATTGTCTGTGATTATCTGGGTATTGGTGCCACGACCGCATTGTTCGGCCGGTGTTTTCGTGTTCAAAGGCAGGCGGCAGACGGGCGATATGGTTGGGTCTCGTTCAAAAATGCCGAGCGGAAGCTCTTCGGGATGTACACTGACTCTGTGAAAGGTTTCAAGGACCGATACTTTGTCGTTCGCCCGCTCAGCCCGACGGCTTACTATGATGTGTCGGATTCCGTGGTCCTTCGTGACGCCGAGGGGGAGTTAGTGAGGGGTGAGGACGGGCAGGTAGCAAGGGAATTCTGTACGAGGTTCCCGTTTTTCTGGTGGAAAGGTCACTTCTCGTCTCCCCCTAAACATTACGTTTGGGAAGATGGGGACCTGGACGAGCAAGACGCAGAGTCTTACTCGGTCCTATGCAAATATGTAGACAGCTTTACTATGTCCCGGTGGGTGACGAGGAATGGGAGTCCCGTATTGGACGAGAATGGTGTGCCGGTCGTGGAGCAGCGGCCTATTAATACCAAGGCTTTGCTATCTTGTCGGACTCCCGAGGAGACTCGGGCGTTGTTAGGTCGCGCCTATTCACCCTGCTTTCCCTTTTCTGTCTTGTGTTTTCGCTAACTTCTTTCATTTTTTCTTTGCAGATGCCATGCCGGAGAAGGAGGACCCAGTCCTGAAGATGGCTCTGGATGCAAGGAGGAATCAGAAGAAGAAAAATCGGGGAACTGGTGCTGCAGAGAACTCGGCCTCTGCAGGTTCTCCTCGGATGAAGGAGGACGAGAGGGGTCCCAAGAGACCTCGTGTTACCGAGGGGGGACGCCATGAGCCGTCGAGCTTAGGTCCCGAGCGTGGTTTTGCATTGCCTCCTTGCTACAAGGATGGAAGTTATTTTGAGAAGTTTCCCCTGGTTACTTCCCCTGATGAAGCTCGTCGGATCTGTGAGATGGACCCTCCGTCCCTTCAGAAACAGCTGGCGCGCGACGGTGCCGCCGTGATGAGGGTTTTGGGGATGGCCCAAGTGTTAGCCAATGGTGGCTCGGGCTCGTCCGAGGCCCTGAAGGAGGCGGAGGCGGCAAAGAAGACTGCCGAGGATAGGGTGAAGACCCTGGAGACTGATCGCAAGGAGTTGAAGAGAAAGATAGACGCGGTTCTCAAGCAGAAGGACGGGGAGATTGCGGCGGAAAAGAAAAAGCTCGCCGACCTTCAGCTTGAGTGGGCTCCCTCGGCTGACGAGTCGTCGAATGTGGCCGCTCTGCAGACTAGGGCTGAATTTGTGGAGAAGATAGATAGCCTGAAGATAAGCTTGGCTGACATGGCTGAAGTCGGTTTCGAGCGTGCTGTCCGTCAACTGAGGCTTCTAAACCCTGGTTTGAAGGAGGATAATATCGGGCTTTCTTCGAAGATTGTGGACGGCGCGTTGGTGCCCGAGTCTCCAGAGAGTGAAGAGTAGATAGTGGTCCTGGGCCTGCGTGCCCTTCTTCTTCGGCCTGCGTGCCATTTTATCTTTTGTTGGGTAATGCCCGGAGTACTTTGGGGGCCTGCGTGCCCGGCCTTTTGATTGTAACCTTTGGATATCGCCGACCAAGTTGGTCGGCAATTTTAATGTTTTATAATTTTGCTTGCTTATATCTGTTTATCTGCACTTTCGGCGTTATCGTTGTATGCTCGTGTTTTGATAACTTTCCTGTTGTGCTCGTATGACGGGGTATCTCCTCCATACTTAGAATATTTTTCGATTGCTTTAGGTAACTGATGACTTTGGCTCGGATACGCCGGAGAGCTACCTATATACTTGTGATATTATCGGTTTTGTGGACTATGCTCGGCCAAGATTGATTGCCCGGGCGTGTTGAGTACGGCCCGGGTGCGCAGAGCATGTGTGCGCTTTTAGCGAGCGCGAGACCGCGGTTGTGGCCAAGCGTTCGCGGCGTGAACGATCCCATCGCGAGCTGGGGTTCTGCCATGCAGGTACTTCCACAGAGGGTCTAGGTGTAGAATCCGCCGAAGGGTCGGTCCGCCCATCTGACGAGTGGAATCGACAGTTGCTGTCGTGGAATACTCACGTCCGTACCGACGACGTGGATCCGTGCCCGTCTGTTACCCGAGTTTGTGCCAGGGGCCGGGCGTTTTAGTTTATGTTTAACTGTAATAACGTCTGAGTTTTTCAGCGTTCCAGGGTCGAGCAAGTTTTTCGCCGAGAAGATTCTCGAGGTAGTAGGCGCCGTTCTCGGTTTTGTCATAAACTCGGTATGGGCCTTCCCAGTTTGGGGCTAGTTTGCCCTCGCGCGAGTCTTTCATGTTTCTGCGGAGCACTAGGGCGCCGATTTCAAACTCTCGCTTTATAACTTTGGCGTTATGGCGAAGAGCTATTCGCTGTTTTAGTTTAGCTTCTCGGAGGGAGGATCCTGCTCGGATCTCCTCTACCATATCGAGCTCTTCCCTCATGGCCTCGTCGTTAAGTTCTTCCTCGAGGGGGGATTCGGTGCGCCGAGAAGGTTCTCGGATTTCCACGGGGATTACGGCTTCGGTGCCGTAGGTTAATCTGAAAGGAGTCTCGCCTGTGCTCGAATGGGGCGTCGTTCTATACGCCCAAAGCACACTATGTAGTTCTTCGACCCAGGCTTTTTTAGCCTCGCCGAGCCTCCTTTTCAGGCCTCGGAGGATTACTCGGTTGGCCGCCTCCGCCTGCCCGTTCGTTTGAGGGTGTTCGACTGAGGTGAAGTGCTGTTTTGTGCCGAGCTTGGCCACGAATTCTTGGAACTTCCTGTCAGTAAATTGGGTGCCGTTGTCGGTGATTATAGCCTGTGGCACCCCGAACCGAGCGAGTATGTTCCGTTTGTAGAAGCGTAGCACGTTTTGAGACGTGATCTTGGCGAGAGGTTCGGCCTCTATCCATTTCGTGAAGTAATCCACGGCGACCACCAGGTATTTATTTTGGTACGATCCGACCGGGAAAGGGCCGAGGAGGTCCATTCCCCAGGTGGAGAAAGGCCAAGGAGAGGAGAGGGATTTAAGCTCGTTGGGGGGAGCTAGGTGCATGTCGGCATGCCGCTGACATCTGTCGCATTTCTGAACATGCTCTTTGGCGTCCTGCTGCATAGTCGGCCAGTAATAGCCGGCTCTGAGGGCTTTCCTCGCTAGCGAGCGGCCGCCGAGATGCTGGCCGTTGATCCCTTCGTGAAGCTCTTGCAGTACTTCCCGTGCTTGCGAGCTGTCGATGCATTTAAGGAGGGGAACGGAGAAGCCCCGTCGATATAGTTTATTTTCGATGACTGTGTACGAGCAGGCTCTCCTCTTAATGGTTGAGGCTTTCTTCGGGTCGTCGGGAAGCTCGCCGTTTGTGAGGTATTTGTACACCGGGGTCATCCAGCAATGGTCGTCTCCAATGGCAAACACTTGTATGGCTTGCGTGTTTTTGCCTATGCTTGGATCGGATAAAATTTCTTGTATCACCGACTTATTCCCTCCCTTCTTTCGCGTGCTCGCAAGCTTGGACAAGAGGTCGGCCCGCGAGTTGTGCTCCCGAGGGATGTGTGCGACATCTGCCTTTGTGAATCCTTTCATTTTTTCTTTGACGAGTGATAGATACTCGGCTAGTGTGTCGTTTTTGGCCTGGTAATCGCCGCTAACTTGGGACGCGACCAGTTGAGAGTCGGTATAAATCATGACTTCCCGAGCGCCCACGTCCTCGGCTAGGCGTAGGCCCGCTAGGAGGGCCTCGTACTCGGCCTGGTTGTTCGATGTGGTGAAGGATAGGACTAAGGATACTTCGATGACGAGCCCCTCGTCGTTCTCCAAGATGATCCCGGCTCCGCTGCCCGCGTGGCTTGAGGCGCCATCAACATAGATGGTCCACTTATTCTCGGTGGGTGTTGGGGAGTTGGAGATCGTCGTCATCTCGGCCACGAAGTCGGCGAGTGCTTGGGCTTTTAACGCTTTTCTGCCCTCGTATTGTATGTCGAATTCGGACAGTTCGAGGGACCATTTCAGCATTCTTCCGGCCATGTCTGGTCGGCTGAGAAGTTGCTTGATCGGTTGGTCTGTCCGGACGATGATAGTGTGGGCGAGGAAGTAGTACCTCAGTCTTCTGGCGGCCGTTATTAGGGCCAGTGCGATTTTTTCTATCTGTTGATAGCGGACCTCGGGCCCTTGTAGGGCTTTGCTAGTGAAGTACACTGGCTTCTGCCCGTCTTCCGTTTCTCGGATCAGGGCCGCGCTGGCCGCCTCGGCTGAAACGGCCAAGTAGAGATAAAGGACCTCGTTGCTGTCTGGTCGGGATAGCACCGGGGGTTTGGAGAGCACTTGTTTGAGGTGGGATAATGCTTGTTCGCATTCCTCGGACCACTCGAAAGCTGCTTCTTTCCGAAGAAGCTTAAAGAATGGAAGTGCATGCTGGGCGGATTTCGCGACGAAGCGGGATAGTGCCGTGAGCATTCCGTTTAGTACTTGGATGGATTTTTTATTGGTGGGGGTAGGGAGGTCTGAGAATGCTCGGCACTTATCAGGGTTGACTTCTATTCCTCGTTCTGTTAAGTAGAAGCCGAGGAATTTGCCTGCCCGTACTCCGAAGGTACACTTCTCCGGATTGAAGCGCATCCTGCAGGACCTGGCCTGCTTGAAGACCCGCTCGAGATGTAGTGTGTGGTCGGAGTCTTCTCGAGATTTGACGATCATGTCGTCCATATACACCTCGAGCGTGTCGCCGATTTCTCCTCGGAAGACCTTGTTCATCATCCGCTGGTAGGTTGCCCCGGCGTTTTTGAGTCCGAAGGGCATTACGTTGTAGTAATAATTGCCCGATTCGGTCATGAAAGCGGTGCATTGCTTGTCGCATTTCACCATGGGAATCTGGTTGTAACCAGAATAAGCGTCCATGAAGGACAACAGTTTATAGCCGGCCGAGTTGTCGACCAGTCTATCAATATTAGGTAAAGGGTAGGCGTCTTTTGGACATGCCCGGTTAACATTAGTATAATCAACACACATTCTCCATTTTCCATTAGATTTTTTAACAAGTACAACGTTTGAGAGCCAAGTTGAATACTTGGCCTCGGAAATAAAATTTGCCTCTAGGAGGTCTTTTACAGCTTTCTCGGCAGCCTCCGCTTTCTCGGGAGACTGCCGACGCCTACGTTGTACTACGGCCTTGGCGGTTGGATTGATGGAGAGGTGGTGACAGGCGACCTCAGGGTCGAGTCCGGGCATCTCTGCGGCGCTCCAGGCGAACAGGTCGGCATTGGCTCGAAGGCAGGCTACGAGTTGCTTCCTCGGCAGGTCAGGGATGCCTTTGCCGATCTTCACTGCTCTGTTGGGGTTGTCCCCCAGGGGGATCAGCTCGAAGTCTCCGTCGGGGACAGGCCGGACGGGATGAGGGGCCTTTGATTGTGTCTCTTCCCCGGTCTTCAGTTCTTCTTGCGTAAACCTTGCATCGAGGTCGACTGAGCTGACGTTGGCCGTTGGAACCTGATCTTCCCGAGGATGCTTGTCTTCGGCTCTTGGTTTTTTGTTGGAGCTGGTCGGAGGAGCAATCAGCTCTAGTCCTTTGACGGATGCATCGAAGATCCTTCTCGCAGCTTCAATGTAGGCGTTGATGGTGGCCACTTTCCCTGTCCTCGTGTAGAACTTCATCTTCAGATGGACCGTGGAGGGCACGGCGGTTAGCTCGGCCAGTGTTGGGCGCCCGATGATGCAGTTATACAATGTTTTGCAGTCGATTACCAAAAACTTGGTTTTGACTTGCCTGGACGCTTCCCCTTCCCCGAAGGTGACAATCAGCTCGACGTAGCCCCATGGTTTGGTGGTGGCTCCGTTAAAACCTTGGAGGTCTGAACCCACATAGGGAGTGAGGTGCGAGTCGTCCAGCTGAAGTGTTTGGAAGAGGTGGGAGTACATGATGTCGACTGAACTACCTTCATCTACCAGGACCCGTCGAACATCGAAGTTTGCCATTCTGGCTCGGACGAGGAGGGGAATGGTGGCGTTTGGAGCTCCGCCGGGCAGTTCTTCGAGGTAGAAAGTGATTGGCTCTGACTTTCCTCGGAATTTCCGCAGAGTAGGGCCGAGATCGGCATTGGCGCTGAGTAGCTCGTCGAACTTTCTCTTGACTGAACTGACGATGAGAGAGTCGGGGTCCCCGCCGTTGGAGATGACCATTGCGGTGGGGAAATGTTCCCAGGTGCTGAGGGCGGTCGTCACGCCGACCGAAGGGATGAAGTCTTCCGGTCGGGTTACGGACAGTGCGACTTGAAGCGGTCTGCTGTCTGGTGAGTTCCCCTCGTCAGAGTTTCGAGGGATGTCTCTTCTGGGGGGTTCTCCCTTCTTGGTGTATCTTGCCAGGTGGCCCTCTTTGATCAGGGTCTCTATGGCATCTTTGAGATTTATGCATTCGTCGGTCATATGCCCGTGACTTTTGTGGTACTTGCAGTACTTGGACTTGTCCGTCCCCGGTCTTGTAGGATTTGACTTCGGGGGCCTGATGTTGAATTTCTTGAACTCGGCGTTCTGGCAGTCGGCCAGGATTTTCTCCCGGGAGGTGTTCAAAGGAGTGTAGTCGTTGAAACGCCCTGCTGGTCCTCGCCGTTCTTTGACATCTCGGGACCTGTCGTCCCTTCTTTTGTCTTGTCCTCGGCGTGACCCCGGATCTTCGAGGTTTGAGCTGCGAGTGGCATCACTGCCCCTCGAGGCTTTGATCGCGGCTGCCTCGCCTTCCTCAAAATCGATGAATGCCTTTGCTTTGCGGAGGAGGGCATTCATCGAGTGCACCTTCTCAATCTTAATGGCCTTCTTGAAGTCACTGCCGGGGAGAAGTCCTCGCTCCAAGATGTACCTCTTCATGTAGTCTTCTGTCTGCACTTGGACGGCCTCCTTGTTGAATCTTTCAAGGTAATCTCGAAGAGGTTCGTTGGGTCCTTGTACCACGGCCTCGAGATTGGCTTCCGATTTCGGTTGTCGTCGGGAGGCTGTGAAGTGGCTCAAGAAGAGTTCTTTGAGCTCGGTCCAGGAATGGATGGAGTTCGAAGGGAGGTTCCTGTACCAATTCATCGCTCCCTTCCTGAGGGTGGTCGGGAAAATGCGGCACTTGATCGAGCCTCTGACGACGTGATAGTCCATGACCGCTTCGATGCTCCGAATATGGTCGTCGGGGTCAGTGGTCCCGTCGTATTGGTCCAATACTGGTGGTTTTTCCATCCCCCGAGGGAGGTGGGCTCTCCGGATATGGGCGGACAAGGGGCTGCGGAAGTCCTCCTCGTCGCTTGGCCCTGGTGAATGGTAGTGCCTGTTTCGTCGGGAATCCTCTTGGTCTCCACCCAGCGCAGCTTTGGAGGGGCCCCGGCGGCCCTGTTCGGGGGAGGGGTTTCTCTGTTCAGCGGCTTCAGGTTTCTGGTTCTTCCTGTTCTTTCTGGGTGGAGAACGGGAACGGGTCCTCCGGCGGCGATGTCTTCTCGGGGGAGACCTTGAAGAAGATGGAGAACGCCGACGGTATCTTCTCGGCGGTGAGCGCGAGGAGGAATAAGAGCGTGACCTGTAGTGCCTCCGCGGAGAGGGGCGACGTCTTCGCTGTCTTTCCAGTTCGTGAATTCGGCCGTCCTGAATTCGGAGGAGGCTGTTCGTCAATTGTATTTCTTTGAGCAAGCGGACGGTGATGGGATCAGCATCCTCGGGAATGTTGAGCGGTTCTTCTTCCTCTCCGTGACGGGCTCTCCGCCTCTCGGAGGTGTGGGTGAATGAGGAAGCATGTTGCCCGTCTCGGAGGTCGGTCTCATTCACATTCTGGGCATGTTCCAGCACGTTGGTCGTTCCGATCTGCTCGCCGTTCTGAACGTGCCCTTCTGGAGGAACATGGTCAACATTCTGGACCTGTTGTAGGACCTGCAACAGCTGGGTGTCCTGGGTTTCATGGCCGGACCTTTGTCGCCGACGATCCCCCCGACGATGATTAGCTAGCTCGCGGGAGGATTCCTCGATCAGCTCGTGAAGGAGGAAAGGGTCAGCGTTTGGGATGTTGTTGTTGTTGTCAGCCATGACGATTGGAGATGATTAGCTTTGATCTTTGTTCTTTAAAGATGGGGAAGCAAGTTTCCCACAGACGGCGCCACTGATCGTACCTGATCAGAAGAATCGTCGTAGGCTGCTCGGACTGGATCTTCTAGGAAGGAGAAGGGGGGGTGTACCTGCAAGGTACTCCAATGCCAAAGTAAGTTGACGAGCAAAGGAGCGCAAGTACTAGCTAAGAGTGAGTAAGAATTGAATACCTGACCCTCTAATCAAAGAGGGTATATATAGCCCCCAGCGCTGGGCCATGATCTCGCTATTGGGTTGGATCCCCAAGCCCAACTAGGAGACTGCCAGGTTTCCTGAGCGGAAATATCGGAGGTGCGTGTATGCCCTCTGTCCTGGTTAACCGCTCCGAAGTTCCAGGGAGACGCGGTCTTTCAGGAGCCACGTGGAATCCGAGTTGTTCGGAGGGTTGAATATGAAGGAACCCTGCGCGGAGCAGAGTCCTCGGCAACGAAGGTGTTTGCGGGGTCGTTAGTGCCGAGCATGTCGGGTGCCGTATGCTCCGGGGATGTAGGGCAGCCGAGCATGTCTAAGGTGGGCATCCTAGGTGCGTAGGAGGGTCGTAGAGGAACGTGGGCCTCTGAGGTTTATTGGGCCGAAAATCATATTGGGCCTAACCTTGGCCCAGTCCAGAACAATAAACAAATTAATAATCAATTATAAATAATCTACATCTAAAATAACATTTCATTTAATAATAAACAAATTAATAATCAATTATAAATAATCTACATTAAGTAATATGTAAAGTATATACATTAACATATATATTTGTTACTAAGCCTCAATATTTATTTCAAACTATAAGTATAACATTATTAATTAAAATTTTAAAACATCATACAAATGATCATACAAATGTAGTTAATTGGTTCAAAATAAATTTAAGAAAATTGTTACTTATTAAAGTTTAATTATTCTTATTATACTAACTTAATATTTATATTCATATAATATAATATTATTTTTATTTAGGATTAATAACTAAAAATTATTATTTTATGGGTAAGGTCTAAGGTGCACCTTCTATCAAATGCCTCATGGGTGAGTCATTTTTATTAAACCGTCTGATTTTATTAATGGATAAGATTTGCCAAATTTTAAAATGGGAATATGTGTATCTAACCACACGCTATCATAAAAATCTGATAAAACATTATTTACTCGGTCAATCTTTCACATCATTTTCACCCTTTGTACCTCCTCCAAAATTAAACATAGAGGACTTACTTTCATAGTCGTCTAGCTTCTCTATTATTTTTGGTTTAGAAGTATTTTTCGTTACTTTCATTTCTTTAGCATCTCTTAATTTTTCCTGAATATGTCCATGTCTTTGACTGTTGTAATGGGTGGTTATTGATGTCTTTAGGATAGGGTTTCACGGTGTTTGCTAAAATGATGCAGCATATCTATGAGTCTGTGTGTGTTGTTGTCTTTTCTTACTTGTTAAAAGGCTAATGTTTTCATTAGTTTCGTGAAAATCATCTCTATTGATGTTTTGTCTGCTTGATTTTCTAGATATATGAGTTTTATTTTCAAGCATTTATACTAAGTTTTCCCGGTTGAAGTAATTAATGTGTAATTAACTATTATAATATGTGTGATAATAGAATTAAAATCATATAATTTAGTCCTTAGGTTGTTTATTGTTTATTGTTGGAGGGAGTTGTAATTCCATAGTTTTGTTTCAATGGTGGTTAATATTAAAAGTAATTGGAAACAATTTGAACAAACAAAAATATTTTAATTAAGTACTGATATTAATGAATGGTTTTTCATATTATTGATATGGTTATGTTTATGTCAGGGAATGTAATTCTTTTAATTAAGTACTGATATTTCATATTATTGATATGGTTATGGTTATTGAGGAAGATAAGGATGAATTTATTGATCCTGAAAGATTTTTAGCGAAACATTAATCAAATTGAAGTTATCTTGTTTTCTTGAACACAACCTATGTTTCTTTTTGGAAATTGTATTTTACTTTATCATTATTTTTCAAATGGACTTGTGTTGCCATATCTTGTTTAAATTTGCTCTACAAACACGATTGGTTATGATTAGGACTGACAATCCAATCCACTAAACCAAAATCCATCCGATCCATCCACTAAATTATCCATCAAATCCATCCACTATAGAAAATATTACCTAATGGATTGGATCTAATCCATCCATTTAAAGTTATGAATGGATTCAATGCAGCCAAAAAATTTTGAAAATCCATTGGATTATTTAATTCTTTATTTTAATTTTAATGAAAAATATTTTTAATCAAATAAAAATATATTCATTTTTTAAAATTTTGTAATATATATATATATAGTATCAGTATTTAAATGCTTGTAACTGATTTCAAGGTGTTGTTTCATCGTAAAATTCTTGCTTTTGAAAAAAGTCAAACGCGTCCTTACCAATCTCTCACACTAGAATAAGCTTTAGTCATTACTCTGTTTTTTAACTGACTATATTTCACTAAAATAAAATTTGTCTGTTTGTATATAAAATTAACTTGTAGTGTGTTCCACCAAAAATAATATAATCAGAAAAAAAAAACTTGTATTATGCTTGTTTGATTTTCAATCAAGGCCCTGAACGAATATATATATATATATATATATATATATATATATATATATATATATATATATATGTGTGTGTGTGTGTGTGTGTGTGTGTAATATCCTAAGGCTTGTTTAGTTAAAGGACAATTATGACATTTCATTTGGTCATAAGTCTTAAGGCTTGTTTGGTCCCTCACTTGTTCCAAAACAGATTCTTGGAGAGGGTGAGAAAGAAAGAAGCGTGAAAGGGGAAAGGAGAGGGAAGAGACCAACCAAGACAACCATTGCATGCACCCTGATCAAGCTCAATCCATCTTTAATCTTTGATTTCGCAGCCCTTCTTCAACCTTAGGTGAGTCCCTGGATAGAAAATGGGGTTTTGATCCATTTGGGATTTTTGGGGTTTAAGGGTTTTGAGAGATTATGCCTAAATCCTTGCTAATAACATGTTTTGATGCTGTTTATTATTTGTTCATGTCATATATTGGCTGGGTATACTCTTAATTCGTGCATGCAGGTGAATTCAAGGGGTTAAGGTACCCCAAGGCAGAACTGGTGAGCTCTGCGTTTTTCTGCATCTGCTATGGTCCGCTAAGCGGGCTAAGGCCGCTAAGCGGATGCTAAGCATTTTTCAGAAAATCGCGAGTCCGCTAAGCGGTCCTAAGGCCGCTAAGCGGAGGAACAGTTGAGGTTTGCCACTGGAAAGCCCGCTAGTAGTCCTCTAAGCGGACAGTGCTGAGCAGAATTTTATTCTTCCTTCCCCTGAGAGCAGTTTTGGTTTCTAATCGCAACCGAACTCCTCCTTAACCATTAGTACACATATGTACGCTTAATGTGTGATGTTTTATGACACGCATTACCATTATTTCCGTTTGATTACTTACGTTGAATGTTATGCGTAATGTTGAGCATGTTTATTCAATAATTCTTGTCTATTCATTTGTGAGTGATTATGAATACTATGATGAGACACGGTATGGAAATATGTTGATATCCAAATGTTTTGGTTAAACATTTGGATTGGTTTGTCTTATGGCCTTACGCTTGTTGAGTGTACGTGTGCTTGAATCGAAGTGGCCGGGGGCTAGATTTGGATATACCTCTTACTATGAAGTCAAGGTATTTTCTTGGACCATGGAGTCCGTAGAATAGTCCGATTATGTGATCAAAGGTCGCACACCTGAGCTACCGTTGCAGTGTGCTCGTGAGTGTCGTACGGGCTTTTTACTCACTTGGCGTTAACACACTTGCGTGCTCGGTATGGTGGGATTATGTGGCCACGTAGGCCAATACATTTTCGGTAACTCACCTCTAGTGGAGTCATGTAGACTACTACTAGGCTTTCGCCCGATGGGCTCATGCGTCAAGGTGGCGGTTTGTACTCGGCGTAACTCACTTGCGTGGAGAAGGTTAATGGGACAATGACGCCAATTAGGCTAAGGTCATCTCGCGGCCATTTAGGCTTGTGCGAACCCGTTTAAACATCTTGCAGTGTGCTTGTACAAGTCCCTTGGCAATAGGCATGGGCGAACCCATCGAGGGTGCGTTCATTCTATAATCTAGTCGAGGTTTGTAACACTTCTGGATTCCCCATACATGGGTATGGGTTTTGGCATACTTGTTTGTTGATATACTTATGTATTTGTATAAGATGAGTCCAATGGTGGATGAATCATTTGTTTACTCCGTATCTGTACCGGATGTGAGGATAACCCGAATCCATGGTGGATTCATCTATTATACATGCACCCTTTAGATCCGAGTGGACTAATAGGATAGGTGGACTCACTGAGATTTAGTAATCTCATCCCATTCCAATTACTTCTTTTCAGGTGGTTCGAGGCAAGATCGTGGTAAGGGCAAGATGGATTAGTTCTCTTGACGATGCTTGTAGGACATTTCGTTTAGCCCTCTTATCGTGCTTTCTAGTTCTTGTATTTTGGGCATGTACTCTTGTGATGTACTCATATTTTGGCCATGATATATTCGGCTTTTGTATTTTGTACTTCTATTTCTGCTGCGAATATTATGCAATTGCTGTCTTATGAACCATATTTAATACTTTATGCCTATTATTCTAAACAAATATGTATGGGGTGTTACAATATATATATATATATATATATATATATATATATATATATATATATATATATATATATATATATATATATATATATATAAAGGAAATTTAAAATTATTATGCTTGTTAGAATTAAAAATTATTTAAAGAAAATTTTAAAAAAAAACTGTTTTTTTTTTTTAAAATAGAAACATAAATTTGTAAAAAATATAAAATATAAAATTAATTTTATGGATGGATGGATATCCATCCGTTCAAAATAGCTTAATGGATGAATTGGATGGATTGTATTTTTTAATGGATGGATTGGATTGAATTTTTTAAAAGAAATTTTAGTGGATCATAATGGATTAATGGATTGTTTGGATCCATCCATTAACAATTCAATCCATATCCATCCGATTCATCCATTTTGCCACCCCTAGTTATAATACTGCTCATTTAACTACTTCTATAACCTTTCACAAACAAAAAAACTGCTATAGTAATGTTTAGATGGACACGTCTACATTTTTGCCACCTAAACTAAACCGACATCACTCGATAAAACCATCTCATAAATATATCAGTCACTACATCTCATATAGGACAATACCTAATAATTAGAATGGATGGTAAACTTGTATGCAAATTAAACAAGATTTATATGATAAATTGTTCTCATTTCAACCATTTTATGATTCCTCTCAAACCAATGTCCACATATGAGATGTCTTCCAATGGCTCAAAACTTTTTAATGATTGAATAGTCGACAAATACACGAGTGGATATTCAAATCACATTATTATTTAAATAGACTATATTAAACCGGGCCATTACATCAAATAACAAATTTTTATTACTCTTATAATCTGACAAATTAACAAATATATCTTTCAAAAGAAGATGAGTAGAAGAAATATTAATATGAGAAGAATAAAGGCTTCTCATTAACAAAGCCAAAAAGAATACGTGATAGAAAGAAAAGAAAGAACCTCATCATCAAAGTTCCTCTCATAAATTTTGATACAGCCCAACAACTTAATTACATGCCACCTTAAAACAGAAAATTTTGCAATCATGTTAAAAAATTGTGTAATTGAACAATCAAACTCTCATTCACACAAAGAACACAATTTTATAGATTACTCACTTAAACAGTTGAACAAAAGCTTAAGAAACCTTACACACTTGTATTAGATTTTTATATTATAGCAGTATAATTTTCTAAATTTAAAATGAAATTAAAGAAAATAAAGACACTAGAATGAAAATATAAGTAGAGGACAAATTATTTACAATTGAATAGTTGAATTTATGCTAGTCGGCGTCGTTTCTTGGGTGGCAGTTGGTATTGTTGGTGTCTAAGGGGCAATGTAGAGTTTTGATGGAATAGAAAGAGAAGATAAAGGAGTGGATTGTGTGTACAAATTTAATCAGGATCTCAATTTTAATTTTAACAATAACATATTTGAACCCTTCTTACAATGATTTAATAAACATAAATTTGGGGTTGTTGAATGGAAGAGAAAGGAAAGGAAGAGAAAAGAATCAATTTTACATGAAGTTCCTTCAGTTTTTTAATTTCATTTTTAACAACCCTTCTTGCGTTGGAGCTATGACAGGGGAGAGAACAGAGAGACAATTAGTTGTGTGTGGCCGTTTTTTCATGTTCCCAATTCTTTTATAATGAATCTTAAACGTTTATCCGATCTGATGGTCTAAATAATAGGTTTCACCGGTGACGGACTTAATTGAATCCTCACCCTAGAAGTCACCTATTTTATGAATGTAGTAAAAAATTAATTAATGTGTAAAAATAATTAATATTTTAATAGTTTTTTAAACTTTTTTGTATCAGTCAATTATAAATTATTTATTGAATATCTGATTAATGTTTTTAAGTATTATTTATATTAATTAATTATATTTTAATAATTATTTATTTTATTTGTGATTTTCTAACATTTTATTTGTGATTTTCTAACAAATCCTTATCGCAAAAGAGAAAAGAGACGTGGCAGAAAAATAACACCAAAATTTAACTAGTTTCTTATACTAGTAAACTATTATATATATATATATATATATATATATATATATATATATATATATATATATATATATATGACAAAACTTAGGTGCTGTAGCTAATATGCTTGTGGTGCTGTTACTCAATCAAATTATAACACGTGGGAAAACTAATACACGTCATATTTCTAGTTTTTAACGTTGTTAATATGTTGCAGTCCTATCCATCGCTTCGACATAATTACAGAGTGAACACTAATTAATTTCTGAGCCGAAAAGATACGTAACACAAATTTGTTTCTTTTATCAACTCACAAGAAAACCTTCATATTCACCGACAGATTCACTTGTTCCACCTTTAATGTTCTTCAACAATAAAGAAACTCTTGCTTTACTTAACATCAAACTCTTTAAAACATGTCAATATGAAAACAACTTTTTACCATCATTTATACCAATGTAACATGTTTCACTATTGCCTTAAGAATTTGTGAATGCCCCCACTGTTTTCAAATGCTTCCATTGTTAACTTTTTGCCATTCATCCATGGTTAATTGCTAAATAATTATTGAGCATTACAAACTGTTTATTTTTTTCAAAACTAGTAGAAGACCCGTGCGTTCGCACGGGTATTTTTATATCTTAATGTGAATTATATTGTACCAACGAAAATAAAATTCTTAAATATTTAGAATGTAGCATATTGAATAAATAAAGAAGTAGAGACTAGACCAATATACTGTTAATTTGTTTTATATAGTTGTCTAAATATATCAAAAGGAAATAGAACTTAAATGACAAATAATTGTCTTCAAAATAACTTCAAAACAAATAAACTCCAAGATTTATATAGTATTCTGAAAAATATAGAAATACAATAGTAAGAATATATGTAATATGTAGAAGACCCGTGCGGGACGCACGGGTAAGTTCACTCATATCTTAAATCATTTGAAAAGGTTAATTATTATTGATATATAAATATTATAAAATTATTAATAATAGCAAATATTTAAAAATAAAAATGTAGCAAATCACCAATATGAAATATCTAATATGTCTAATAACTATCAATATTTATAAATATCACTAACAATTATAGATATTTACCAATATTTAATTGGTTAAAATGATTAAAAAAAATGTATTGTAGTGATAGTGACCCGTGAATATAGTAAGTTATCAGCTGATAATATAAGATGAGTGAATAAAATAAAATAGATATTATGTTGACAGTGACCCGTGAGATAGAGAAAATTTTAATATTCTTAAAATTAAAAAATAAATTATTTATATTTTTAGTGATGATAAATAAATAGAAAAAAAATTAAAATGAAATTAAAAAATGGTGGAAAAAAGAAATGTAAGAGAAATTTTAATCAAGAAAAAGAATGTGTATATGTAATATTTAATTGTGATACTCATGCTCCCGCACAAGTAAATATATTTGATATAGTATAAAATATATTTAAATACATGCAAATTTGAAATGAATTGATATTCATATAAACTCAATTATATGAAATAGTCATATTAATAGGAAAAAAAAGGACCCGCGAAATGGAGAAAATAGAAAGAAAAAAAATTAATGTTTGAAAATAAAATCTTTAGCCCTCAAATAAAAATAATTATTAATTAAAATAAAATAAATATTGTATTGATAATGACTCATAAGATATTAGTTGTTATTTTCTTAAAATTAAAAAAATAGATGCATGGATAAAATTAATAGTACAACGCATTTATAAATTTAAAATGAATTATGTAATTATGAAATATAAAATATTATATATCTATCAAAAGTAATGAAATATGAAGCAAATAACACAAACTCGTTTACTCAACTTTTCATTCAGTATGGAATACAAATTATATTTACTCATAGCTCCACAATCAAATAACATTAGTAGAGCATGGTTAATAAAACAAAATGAAATAAAAGGTATGAGATATTTTCAAAATAATTCAAACTTAAAGGGTGGGGTTAAAGATTCTCAAAATAATTTCAAACAACTTAAAAGAAAAAGAAATTTTTGTATTGACATTTAGGTTTCTTTTTAATGTCCACGCATAATAAAAAAATGATACTTTATACACTCTAAATCCAACAATTTACAACAACCAATTTTAAATCACACGAGGCCCTTAAGGTTACTATACCCACACTCACTTCAGGCAATTTTGGTGCAACTAATCTTACGATGGAAATACAACAAAATGCATGTGTTTTGTTGGTAAACTGTTAAAAGACAAAAACAACTTTATCATAATTAAATACATCATTAGCAATAGAAATATTTGGAATATATATAGTAAAGCACTGCTATATAGTACGAAGTGTTTAGGATGAAATTCGACGAATGTCTGTGTGAAGTGTATCCTGTGTGCAACTTCCAGCTTTTCATTTAAATGATTTTTTATAAATATATAAAAATTATAAATATATAAAAAGTAAAGTACCTGGTAATTACAAATCAAGCCATTTGATAAAATAACTAAAATGGTTCTTATTTCATGGATAAAATGACTTTTGACAAAATAACTCAATATCATTGTTTTGGCATTTAATATAGATGATGTGGCATCACCCAAATATTTGTTGAATTTTCATTTTTTTTATTTTAATTTTTATTTAATTAATAGTTAATAGAGACATTGGAAATGTGGAGTTTTTAGTCACACTAATCTACTTTCTACTTAATATAAATCTAAGGTTGTTATGATGACAACCCTAGACACATGTCATGCTAATAGTTAATCTAACATGAACCCTAGACACATGTCATTCTCATAGCTACTCTAACATCAACCCTAATTCTATTTTTTTAAATTAATTTTACATTAATAATTAATAACTAATAATAATAAAATATAATATTCCACTAATCCTATTAAAAATAATAATAATAATAATAACATTAATAACTATTAACTAATATGAATGTATTATTAATCTATTCAAATTTCTCATTTTTAATTTATTCGGTTAATCTATTTTATCTTTCCTAATCCATAACCACCTACCATTCATTAGACCTTTTATTCCATCGGTTATAAAATTCATTTGCACATTTAATTGATTTTCAATTTTATTCTTCAACTACTCTTATTCATATTACACTAGTACAAATAAAACAATATAATTTTAAATTTTACACCCGATTTACTAAAAACGGGTGTAATTGAGAATTTTGATGGCAATTTTGTAAATAAAATATCACTTTTGCATTATTTGGTTATAATATACACCCTTTTTCCAAAAAACGGGTTTAAATTAAAAAATTTATTATAATCAAAGTTCAATTACTCCTTTTAAACTAAAAAACGGGTGTAAATTTATATAAAAAAAAATTGTTTAATTTTATAACTTAAATATATAATCTATGTGACAATTTAATGGATCTATATTTATTAGATTAATAAAATATACTAAAATATACTAACATAATTTATTAAAATATACAAAAACAAAACAGTTTTTCATCAACTCTGAACTTCATCGCTTTCACTGAACTTCATCGCATCGCATGCATACCGAATCCATTTTTCAATCAACTCTGAACTTCATCGCTTTCACCGATCAAAATGGTTTTTCATCGCATCGCGTTGCTTCTGTGAACTTCGTCGCTTCACGAAATCATTTCTCTTCGCTCATTCGCTCATTCGCTCAACTTCGCTTCGCTTCTGTGACGACTGAAAAGGGCTTCGCTCACTCGCTCATTGAAAAACGAAGCTCTCTTCTTCTCCAACACCGCACCGCTCATTTGCTCACCGAATCTGAAAAAAAACCATTTCGCAGTGACGACAACGAAGCTGAGAGGAAACCATTTCACAGTGACGACATTGGTAAGGAAGAATTAGGGGTTTTATACTTTGAGCGACATTGGTAGCTGAAGAATTAGGGTTTATACTCGCAAATTAGTTCCTATTGCTTGATTTTGTTTGAAATGAATTTTGTTTGTGTGAACTTGTTTTTCTTTTTCTGTGACATTGCTTGATTAGATAGTTCTTCAGACTTTAGATAGTTTTTCTGTGACATTGCTTTGTTCATTCAATATTGAGCATGTCAAACAGGTTCTATTGGCTTTTATGACTAAGAAAACTATATTTGATGTTCTTACTTGAAATTCTTCTTTGTTTTGGTGTTTTGACTATATATGAAGGCTGGAAGGGAGAAGGTGCGAGATAGAGAAGAACTTGCAGAGAAAGTGTAGACTCATAAGGGGTTTACTCAAGCATCGTTCGTTTAGTTTTGAAAGGCAGGTCTGAATCTGTGACTTATTTGTAGCTTATAGCTCAAGTACTTATCAAAATATGCACTTATAAATAAGCTCACATAAACCATTTTTATAACGAAAGATAACATAAATTCAAATTATTTTTATATATGATATAAGTTGTTTTCTTAATAAGTTCAAAAAGTGTATGAAAAATGTTACAAGCTGTATTGATATAGGTTTCCAAATAGTCACATAACTACTTGCACTGTAAAAAGGCTTTTGGAGGCTATAGAAGAATACTGTATAAGATGGATTTTATTGAAATGCATTCTGAATTGCTAGTAAGGGAATGTGACATTTATAAATGATAATTGATAGACCATGATTGTTTCTGGCACAACATGACTTAAAAGAATAACAGTGTAAGTTCTTGTGTATAGGAGGCCAGGTCAGAGCCGAATTACAACTTCTAGAAAGGAGACTGATACATGTAAAATATTTTCAGGAGTTTCAGATGGTCAGTATTTCTTCCTACTACTATTAATTGGGAAGTTACAAGTTTATCGACAAAAGGTCTTAAAATATAATTTATTAATTGCAGGTGTTACTACAGGAACTCCAATCCACGTATTTGTGCCTAATACTGATCAAAGAGGAAACGTGAGTATAGTTTCATGTTCATAGATATTCAATAAAGATAACCAACCACGACCTTGATTTATGGGGCTGTTAAAACTTTGTACTTTTGGTAACTTTTTTCAGGACTATAGCGAGATGTCATTAGCTTATAGGCCTTCCCATGCAGATGCAACCTATGACATGAAGTATGGTGTGAGCTCAGTTCAGGTATTGACCTTTACATTGTAATAAGAGGCATTTTCATTGGATGGGATTTGTATTAAGCTCATCCATCTTAACTCGTATATTTAGGGTGGTGGTAGATCTTCTGCAAGAGAAACCATTGGAAGGGTTGCTTCTGGTGCTGTTGCTAAGAAAATCCTTAAAAAGTTTGCTGGAACTGAGGTGTGTTACTTGTCTCGCAAGTTTAGCTAATATTTCTTCAATTTTTTAATATACTAAGAATATTTATCATATTTGGAGTGTGTCAGGCTTTTTTTGACCGTCCAATAGAAAATTGGTATTGGGAAATCCCTTGATTAAAGAACAATATAGAACTTTAAGGGTATGCAACCTCCTTGCCAAAAGACTCATATTTCATATCAACTGACATCCTGCCGCTCCCTCTCAACCTATCTCTTATTTATGGGCAAAATACCTCAATTGTTACAGTTATCTCTGTCCAACCAAACCAACTAACTACTTGATAAATCCTCTATCGGAATGTCCTAACAAACACCTCACCCACCTAATGAAAATCATTCCCCTTGTCCTCAAGTTGAACAACTTGTAGTTGCTGAATTCTTATTCCACCAAGGTCCCTAATATTAGAAACACGGTGTATAAGATACATATGAAAAATTAGGATTTTTTTCGCCGTCTGTGTAATATACAGGTTATCTTGTTTTAGTCCCTGTAATTTTTTTTGGCTGAAATGGTCCCTATAATATTTACCTTTTTCACTTCAGTCGATGTTTGCTTTGTTTCCGTCCCTATAAAATACTTTTTTTGGGTTTGTTTTAGTCCCTGTAATATTTATTTTATGCTAAAGTTGTGATTGTATGATATTGTTAGGCCTGTTACTAAGAAAGAAAACTCAAATGAGCAATTAGTCCATCAAGGCAATAGTAGGCCTAGGATTTGGTACGTATATTCTAGAAAGGGTGAGGTGGGAACTTCTAGTATTAATTAAGTGAGTATTAGTGACATGGCAGTACAAGGTTGAGATTGTTAACTGTTTCCTGATTATATGGAGTTGATGTGGATTGAGGGGTATTTTAAGAATTGAGAAACTAGTTTGAGTATCTTCCTATAGGAGCCTAGTTCTGTGGCAGATTTGGGGTACTGTCCCTATCTGCAATTCCTTCATTAATCATCAATAATATACAATCTCTTGATCATTTCTGTTTTTTTTGTCTGAGTGATTCATTTTCTGGTTCGCAACAGATAGGGACTCAGAAAAAAAGTGAGTATATTCCAGAGACTCACCAAAAAATAGTTAGTGTAGGTACCAAGCCAACAAAATAACAAGGTCCGAAATGTAATATGGGCATCCTCCTAACCATATTGATCTTATGTGATATGATGTAGATATATGTGGGCCTTTAAGATGCTTTATTTGCCAATTCCTTCAGAAGTATCCTTAGCTAATTCTTGGAATTTCAGATTCTTGCCTATGTCTCTCAAGTTCACAAGATTATTCTTCCTAAGGACTTAATTGATAACGATGCACTGACACTTGCTCAGGTATAAATATAATTGTTATTTTCATATTTATATATGCTAGAATGTACCTTTTGTAAAATTGTTTGCATTAGATTTTGTGTTGCCATGTATTATAAACACCAAGCTGCTATTGATTGATCTTTTACTTGAGCAAGTAACTAAGATATATGGTCTCTGCACACTGTAGAATTAGATTGTGATACAGATTCTCATTCATTCATTCAAAAACTTGATGAATGATGCAGATATAGATGGCATCTTAATTAGGACTTGTGTGGTTGATACATGAATAAATAAATGCATGTGTACTGTCATTACCAACTATGCTCTCAGCTAGTAGTAGATACTACTGCTTTCTGCAGTGCTACTACCACTAGTACAAAAAGATTAATATAATTTTAAAATTGAAAAGTTGTTAATAAGTGTGAATCATGATAGCTCCTCTTTGTTGGTGGTTGCATCTTATATTTCCAAATTGAAAAGTTGTTAATAAGTGTGAATCATGATAGCTTCTCAACAATTCAAGAACCATGAGCAGATTATCACAGTACCGGGGTTCACCGCACTGTCGACAGTTTGGGAATGTTTGAGTTTGAACCTTGTCACCCTCATAATTGGTCCACAATAAGTGTAAGAATGGAGAATTTTCAAATTGCAACTCTGAAACTGTTGTATATTAGGCCTGTCATGCAATATAATAGCTTTTTAAACTCAAAATACTGGTTACGTGTCTGTCTGTTTAATAAGCGATATTTCCTTCTAATTAACTAGTAGCACACAGCTTGAATGCTTATAAGAACTTATTTAGAGAAATGGTTTTGATGTGTCTTTCTCTTGCAATTGGTTATTAATCTCACATATTTGGCATGTTATTGATTCCTAAACAGGAGTATAACTACCTCCTCAACTTATTTACCTTAAGTACGAAATGAAAAAGAAAAGAGGGAGACCTAGGAAGTATGGTCCTGATGTACCTGTTTCTTTGAGGCTCTCTTCTCCTATGTCTGCCACTGATAATTCCATGTCTCCTTCGGAGAAACGGCCTAGAGGATGCCTACCTGGAAGTGGAAGGAAACAATAACTAGCTGCTCTAGGTAAGCATAGATACTTGATTGTATGTATTGTTTAAGGATTTGGCATTGGAATTTGGCCTGTTCATTTTAGAGGGAAAGTGTGATTAGTTATTTACGATTATCTGTTAATATGAAAAATGTGAAGATATGTTGCTTTTGTTGCTGAAAGTTTTTGTCTATAAAATTGGTCATTGTGAAGTTGTTCACTTGCTAAAAGTTTACTCTATTGAAATTATCGATTTACTAATAGATTAATTTCTTCAGAATTTAGATAGACTGTGACTTTTAGGGACAAAGCATCCTAAGTAGCACTTTCATGGAACTAAATTCTATTTATATTCCAAGATAATTGACGGATGAGGGCAATGATAATTGATAAAATACATGTGCATGTATAATGAACTATTAGGTTGTTGAAATTTAGTGTTATGTTTATTTCTTGAAGTCCTCGTTCAAATTTCTGATATAGATTAAAGCTTCATAATGAATACAAATTAGAAACCATGTGCATGTATAATGAACCATTTTTTTTCAAGTGCTGGAAGAACTGTAGCTTGAAGAAATGTGAATGTTACTACCCACACATTTATCAAATAAGACTTTATTTTAGGAAGTGACTCACAAGACTAACTTTTCTAATATCGCTTTTTGATCTAGAAAACTCAACAGCATTTCCAATCATAAGCACAATCTATTCTCGGTTCTAATATCGTTGTTGTTTATTGCCTTTTTGAAATTGAATTTTCAGATTTGTTTTGAACAGATTTTGCAAATTGTGTGTAATCTGTTATATTTATGAGTTAGTATAATTAATTGTCATTTACTTATACTAACTTGTCACAAACTTACATTGTTGTAGGTTAGCAGTGAAGATGCACTTAACATGGCTAGGACATTGGCCGTAAAAGGACTCATGGTAATCTTGAAATGTCAATTTCCTACACTTAAAACAAAAAATGCCGGAGAAAACTTCAATCTTTATACATTGGATACATGATACTTAAATAAATTGCAACAAACTGTTTGCGAATTGCAATTGGAAGTTTGATAGTTTAACTTTTTTTCTAGGTTGGCATATCGTCCGGAGCTAACACGGTTGCAGCACTTAGATTGGCTAGTCTTCCTGAGAACAAATGAAAACTTATTGTGGTAAGAACAATTATCCTTAAAACAACGTGAAACTTCATTATGCGAGGTCTAATTAGAGATACTATTAAAATATTGTAAAATTTCTGATGACTTGAATTTCAGACTGTTCAGCCAAGTTTCGGGGAACAATGAATCATGGTGCCATGGTATAGACGGTCTTGCTTCTCGTTCGGCTGCATACTACCAGCAAGGTGCCAGTTTCACCAAATGGTAAGTGTCTGCTTTGTCATGTCCTTTGTATATTATTTTGGTATGTGTTTCTATCCTTTGTATAATGTCCAATAGTTCTTGGTAGTAATGAGGAGAAAACTATATGGAGAGGTCTACATTAATTGATAACTACATCCCATGATTGTTATTTGAATTATGACGCATGAAACTTGTTTATTTGTGATGAAGATGGGATCTTGTTGCTTGAAGTTAATAGGATGCTAAGAGCAGGAGGGTATTTTGTTTGGGCTGCCCAACCGGTCTTTTGCAACAAAGGTGTTGCTGGAAACTCTAGTGCAGAACTTCTTGCCACTTTTTGTGATAACATTCTCAACAAAGGATGCTTTCATTATTTTATGGACTTTGGCAGTACATGTTCAACAAGTTAAAGCTTCATGTACTCATTTTAGGGATTGAGAAGGCTGGCAAAACAGTAAAACATTTTTTAACCTCGTAGTTTTTAAGAAATTAGAGGTTTGTTGTTTGGCTCTGAATTGCTATATAATGAATAATTTTGTAGACTTTGCTTGAGAAGATGAAGTCGGTGTACACGAATGTAGAAGGTCTTCCTCCGGATCGAATTGTGGAAAGCAATTGCTTCTCCAGGGCGTGGTATTTTGGCCATGGATGAATCCAATGCTACATGTGGAAAGCGGTTGAATTCAATTGGACTAGAGAACACCGAAGCTAACCGTCAAGCATGGCGTAAAATTATATATGAAGAAAGTGTTATGACTTGGTTAAAATATAATTTTTATGTGTATGATTTTATAGTACTTGAAATATTATGAATGCACATGATATTGTATACTTTTTGGTTAATATTAAAAATATTTTGACTTAGTTAAAATATGATTTTATAGTATTTGCAATATTATCACTAAAAATGAAATATAACTAAATGGTGTATATGAAATAGGGTGTAAATAGATTTAAATATAATATAATTGTTCATTCATAAATGACATATTTACACCCGATTTTTATTAAAAATAGGGTGTAATTAAGGACATATCTACACCCGATTTTAATTAAAACAGAGTGTAATTAAAACGTAATTACACCCGATTTTTATTAAAACAGAGTGTAATTAAAATGTAATTACGCTCAATTACACCCGATTTTTACTAAAACAGGGTGTAATTAAAAACGTAATTATGCCCAATTACACCCGATTTTTATTAAAACAGGGTGTAATTAAAAATGTAATTACGTCCAATTACACCCAATTTTTATTAAAACAGGGTGTAATTAAAAACGTAATTACACCCGATTTTTGTTAAAATAGGGTGTAATTAAAAACGTAATTACGCCAAATTACACCCGATTTTTGTTAAAATAGGGTGTAACGTAGAACATATTTACACCCGATATTCTTAAAATAGGGAGTAATTAAGAACGTATTTACACCCGTTTTAAAATAGGGTGTAAATGCGTTAGACATTTCTCACCCTGTGGATATACACCCGATTTTTATTAAAAATAATGGGTGTAAATTTAATAAAAAACGGGTGTAAATTAACATTTTTGTACTAGTGTTAATACGACCTTTAATTTCATTTCTTCAGTTACAACATTCATTTACACATTCAATGGATTTTCTTATTCTGTCCCATCTTTCATACTTTTCAACTATCCTATTTATTCTCATTCTAATTCTAATTGGGGTGGTCAAGCAGTAAGTACAAACATGGATTCGAGTCCTATATTTCTCAAGGATATTATGTCAAACACTACGATTAAAGTTAGAATAAGTCGGATATGGGATAATCTCAACATTACTAGGAAAAAGAATTAATTAGCACATATATGATCTTAATTGATGAAAAGGTACTCTTATTTCATCTATTCCTTTATTAAATTAGTTTTTGTTAATTTTTAATTTTTGCTTTTTTAATTTTAATTTTGTAGAGCAATTACATACTTGCAATGATACTAAGAAAGTTTTGGAAGAAGGAATAATTTATGTTATTGAAGGTTTTGAGGTGTTAAAGAATGAGACAAGATATGATGTGGTTGAAAATAATTCTTCAATGCTTCAAATATAAGGTGCTACAAAAGTGACTTTTCAAGAATGCGATTACGAAAAAATCTCTCTCTACATTTTTTAAATTTGTTCGTTGTGTTACTTTTTTTCTTTGTTCTACTGCACATGGCAAAGTAGAAATATTAATAATTCTAGAAATTTGCCATTTTGGTATTTCTTTATCTTTCTAATTTTAAATATAGATAATTTTAGATAGTATAATTTAATTACTTTTAACTTTTTCAGATTTAAATTACATAGTTATCAGAAAAAAGAATTGAATCACATGTGATTATTTTTATTTCAATTATTTATATTTCTTTTTTACTTTATATCTAATAATAACATTCAAAACCGATCACATATTCATCTTCTTTTTCATTACCACTTATTTCAATTTATTCTAATTTAATTTTTTTTACTTTATGTTTTTTTTCAATAGCACTCATGACCTCTCGCATGATCATTAATATGTTTAAGCCGAAAATTTATATTCATGATGACAATTTTTGTTGAGGAGAGATACTGTTACTACAAGAATAAGTTATCAAGACTTACTCCTCATCATGATCATTATCATTGATTCTTCTCAATCTAATGGTTAAAGTTAATGAATATTATTTTTCTCTCTTAACATTTAATTAATTATTAATTTTAACTACGAGATTGAAAAGAATCAATGGTCTAATAATAATAAAAAAAAATTATTCAATATAAATAAGTCTTATCTTCCACTAACCCATACGGAAGGAAATGAGATCTACTTTTTATTTTATATTGATATTTAATTTTATTACTTTTTTAATTTTCATTTATTATTTTTGGGGACAACTTCTCTACCATCATAAAAAGTTACCATCATAAAAAGTTGGGTAGTGTACCTTTAATCAATCAGAAGATCCCATTTAACTTTAATGTATTTAATTAATTATAAAATAGTACAATTATTTATTATTTCCAAGACATTTTACACTGAATGTCACTTTACCCAACTTTTTGAGTTGGGTAGATAAGAGTTCACCTTATTTTTTTTATGATATTGCATTATTCACGTAAATATGACATATCTTTGTAATTTAAAGAAAATAATTTAAAAAAATATATGTATAATTTATTAAGATTTCTCATACTGTAAACTTTTATTTTATATTTAACATAATTTTAAAGCATGTTTAATCATATAATTATAATTAACTATACTTAATCAAATATATTATTTCATTTAAAAAAATTAAGGTAAAAATTTTAAACAAACCCGTGCAACGCACGGGCCAAAAATCTAGTTATTCCACTAATTTAGGATTGAAAAAGCCAACCCTAATTTTGTACATTAATACACGTGCATATACTTTGAAACAATCACAACTTTTCTAATTCCTCTCCACTCTTCTCAATCGGTTATAAAACATGACAGTAATCCAGGTCTCTAAACTACATTCCTACCAACACTCTTTTTTTCTTCTTTTTTTCATACAATATGGTACCCCTCTCCTTATCCAGCTTCCGCATTTTTCTTCTTTTTTTCATACAATATGGTACCCCTCTCCTTATCCAGCTTCCGCATGGTTCGTCTTCGAACCTTGCAGTCCCATACCTGCACAGCTTGTTGATATAGGTAGTACTAAGAGGTGTTACATGCGGTACCAGAGGTGTTACATGCGGTACCCCTCGCCTTATTCGACCTCGGGTGTTACATGCCCACCAGCTTCCGCATGGTTCGTCTTCGAACAACATCGTACTGGGAGAGTCTGGCTTTGATACCATTTGTAACGCCCAGACTGCTTTCGGGATGATCGACTGACCCCACAAACGGTGTTACATGCGGTACCCCTCGCCTTATTCGACCTCGGGTGTTACATGCCCACCAGCTTCCGCATGGTTCGTCTTCGAACAACATCGTACTGGGAGAGTCTGGCTTTGATACCATTTGTAACGCCCAGACTGCTTTCGGGATGATCGACTGACCCCACAAACCAACACGGGTCTTTTCAGCATGCTTTGACCTCACTCGCACGCTTTCTGAGAAACTTCCCAGAAGGTCACCCATCCCAGAATTGCTCCAGGTCAAGCACGCTTAACTGTGGAGTTCTTATGAAACGGGCTACCGAAAAGAAGATGCATCTTGTTGATATAGGTAGTACTAATCAATCCATATAAGCTTTCCTTCAACCATGTAGTCCCATACTTGCACAGCCTTAGGATCCCTCTCATTCCGATGTGGCGACCACCCTTGCCATCTCAGGCCTCAGGTGTTACATGCGTTGCAACCACCCCTAGTCTTATCCGACATCGGGTGTTACAGTATATTTGTAATCATCTATTATAAACTGTTATATTTGTAATCATCTATTATAAATTGTTTGTTGCGGTAAGAGTATTTTTTTAAATATGATATTACAAATGGGAAAAATACAGATAGATCTTTTTATTTGATAATGAAATTGACTTTGTTCCAGCAAGACAAATCACTTAAACAGATAAAAACAATTATCTAAGATGTGCACTACATCACCCGAAAAAAAACAATTATTTAAGATGTGCACCAAATCAGCCGATTAAAACAATTATCTAATTATCTAATTTGTGCACCAAACCAAATCAACATATTCTGGAATATATGATATGAATAATATGTTTGTGATGAATCGAGTTTTTTTGCAGTTGAAGATAAATAAAATATCGTGAGTTTTTCTGCAACTGAAGATAAATAAAATATCATAAAAATGAGATTTGTAGAAAAATTAATGACTTTTATATTTAATTATGTGTAACAAAAATGAGATTTGTAGAAATGAGATTTGTAGAAAAATTAATGACTTTTATATTTAATTATGTGTAACAAAAATGAGATTTGTAGAAAAATTAATGACTTTTATACTTAATTATGTGTAACAAAAGAATTATACTAAATTGAATTTTTTTATTTTAATTGACATCTTACGTACTATATAATATTATTTCTCATAATATTATGCTATTGATTTATTTTTACAAAATTTGAAACATTATTCCTTATAATTGTTACCGTATTGAAACGTTATTTTTAATAAATATATTAAAAATCACATAAATTATTTATGATTTATTCCAAAATGATAAAATAAATTTATTTTAAAATAAATATTCTAAAATAAAGTATGATTAACTTGAAATTAAATCTATAAAGATTATGATCTATTTAAATAAAAAAGATAAATATCTAACAATTATTTTATTCTCTAACTATGTTTGATTTCTTAACTTGAATTATATATTTTTTAACATATAAAGTTACTAAAACAAAACAAAATGTTTTCAAATTAACTTTATTATGTTAATATAAATGATATTAATGATAAATGATATTCATGAAAAAATATGATAAATGGAGTATTCAAGAAAAAAAATCATGTTAGTGAGAAAAAATTTATTGATATAGAAATAATAATTAAAAATTATTTTTATGAATTCATTTAAAATATTTTATAGATTGGAAAAATCATAACATATATAATATTATCAGATGATATAAGAAAAAAGAAAATACTTAACTCCTAATTTAATTTGACTTAGTTTTTTTTTTAAATCTAATAAATAAAAGCCAATATTAATTAATGTTAAATCTGATTTACCTTTAATGTTTAAAAATATATTTTTTTAAATACGATTTTACTTTTAGTATTCAAAATTTACGTGGTTGTAGTTATTAAATTTATTTAAGTTTTATTTTTAAAATTTTAGTAATATATGAAATATAATTAAAATCTCTATTTAAATATAATAAATTATATTAAAATTTCAATTTATCAAAAAAATGTTAGTGTTTTTCTATGATAAAATGTTATCATTTATACTAAAAAGTGTTATAAATATTTGCGTATGATAAAAGAACATGAGACAATTCTGATAGAAAGTTACATAAATTTATTATGAAAAAGATAAATTCATCATTCTTTTTACATTTCTACAATTATGTATTATCATTTTATTTAATTAGTACATATATCATAAAGCTTTATCACCGCATCAAAAGTAAATTTTATCTCTTTATAAAAATATAGAAAATAATATACTGTTTTTACCGAAGACAGTTGCAATTCTCTTTATAATCCTAACCATTTGATTTTTATTCATTTATTTTTGTATAATCCTAACCATTTGATTTTTATTCATTTATTTCTGTTTAATCCTAACCATTTGATTCTTATTCATTTATTTTTTTTCAACCATTGTGTTTATGATTTTTATTCATTTATTTCTGTATAATCCTACCCATTTGATTTTTATTCATTTATTTTTTTCAATCATTGTATTTATGGCAGAATGACACCTGAATAAGAAAAAGGCAGGAGAGGATCCTTAATTGAAAATATATATTTTTCAAGATGCAGTTCCTCCATAAGAGAAACAAATTATATATAAATTTGTACTCTAAAACCTAATCTATATCACTTCTTTTACAGACCAAGAAAAGACTAAGAAAAGACTCACTACAACACGGAAGGCCTTTTAGAGCGCTTTTTTTGGCCTTTTAGAGCGCTTTAAAGCGCTGCCAAAGCCAGCGCTGGCGTAGGTAACGAAAGCGCTTTTGAAAGCGCTCTGGTAGCCCACCTATAAGAGCGCTTTTTCCAGAAAAGCGCTCTGGTAGCCCCCCTATAAGAGCGCCTTTTCCAGAAAAAGCGCTCTGGTAGCCCACCCTATAAGAGCGCTTTTATGGAAAAGCGCTCTGGTAGCCCCCCTATAAGAGCGTTTTTCCAAAAGCGCTTTCGTAGGTTGCGTTTTTTTTTATTTTTTTATGCTTTTTTTTTAATCTTAGGTAGCGTTTTTAGTAATGAAGCGCTTTAGTAGGTGGCCCTTTAAGAGCGTTTTTTAAAAGCGCTGTCGTTGCTAAATGAGGTATTTTAAAGTCCAACCTGTAATTTCAGCCTCCCAGTTCGACCTGTAATATTTTCGACCTGTAATATATTTTCAACCTATCATATTTTCGACCTGTAATATATTTTCGACGATATATTTTCAACCATAGGTAGGACTATATATATATACTAATATAATACCATTATAATATCCAAAATTATATATATACATCATTATAGTTCCTGTCAAACAAGCTAAATCATGTAAAGTATGAATACAGAAAGTTTCACATGTAACTAACTCATGTCAAACAAACTAAATCTGTAACATCAACAATATTATACTTCAAATATTGGCAACATTATGAACAAAATTAGTAACCATATATCCTAGAGTACTATAATATTATACTTCAAATCGACACAAATCCTACTACATGAATAGATGATGAATATAAAATTGACACAAATCCTCTTTGATTTCTTCCAACTTAAGTCTCGTGTAAGAAGCAGCACGGAATTCGTCAAAGTACTACAAAACAAAAACATAATATGAATGATTTAGTTAAATGTAATAAATTATAAGAAGTTATCTAATTAAGTTATAAATCCATACCGTGATTGGAATCTCTAATTGATTCGCTTGAAGGATTTCTTTCATAAACCTCAAAACATAGTATCTGCAATCTGAACTGTTTCGTTGTATCGGACACTACATAGAAAAACAAATAAGATTTTATAGTTGTCTTGTTTTATCAAGTAGCATAAATATTATAAGCAAAATTGTGAAAAATAATGTACCTGCACTTTGATCCAAGTAATGTTGTTTGATTTAGTCCGGGATACCTGTGCGTCTCGTTGACTTCGGAACACTTGTATTGATCTAACAAAAATATAAAAGCATATATTTAGATCAATCTCACAAATAATTAAATATATAAATATACACGAATATTTAGAACGATTCCACTTACAAATCAATCATTTCCTTCATAGCCGGATAATTGATCCACTCACCATCTACCGAATTCAGAAAATATACCACTTCTCTTATAGGGTTGATAGCAAGCAACAACCAGTGTGCTCTATAAATTAAAATAATAGGTTATATAAAAATTTTGCTATGCAAAAGAAACAAAGATTAGATGAACCAAGAATGAGAAACTAACCCTACTGGTCGGGTATTATAAGCCCAAAGAATTAGACTTTCTCTATTGCCGGAGGACAGGAATCTACCGACTAAGCGCTGTCTAACTGATTCCGGTTCCGAAGCAATTGTCATTCCGCTGCAATGGGCGGAAGACACGAAACGGAATTTGTTTGACAATGCAGTCCCGCGCAACACTCTACCATACAACAACCTTAAATAAAAACATAATAAACATTAGATTATTTTCATTGAAATGTGTAAATAAATTGTTCGACTAATTAAATAATATATCGGATGAGTGAATATTACTGGATGTATGAGTGCATATTAGCGACGCCTAGTTGTTCATGCGTAAAAATCTCTTCCAAGTCATCTATTGCAATATTTGACATGAATTCAATACCAAAGATACCTTCATCCATATTGATTTCACGGAGAGCACCATCCTTCAAATCGGACATATCAACAAGTGTTCCGAGCGTCGTCCGGTGTCGAGGCACAAAAGCACCACCTTTTTTTGCCGCTTGCTTCGGAGGACCCTTAGGTGGTACGCTACGAACTTGCTGTGTCACTTGTTGTGACCCCAGAGCAGATGCCTAAAAATCATATAACAATCGATAAAATATAAAATCATGCAGTTTTAGATTCAAATTATATATTAACACCTTAAATGTACCTCTTTTAGTGATGCAACAGACTCCTCCTCCTGTAAAATCCCTTTACCCTTAATTGTGAGTTTTGTAGGAGCAGTCTAAAATTAAAATGTAAAAAATAATTAACGTAACGGTGTAGAATTGACATTCGAAAACTAAATGATTCATAATGGTTTTCAATATACCTCATCACCAATGATAATGAGCTCCGAGGGCCATGCAACAAATGACCCTATTGTAGGTTTTTGAAGGATCCAAAAATCCGCAGGTAAATCCGTAGGCAAATCTGCAGGAAAAAGGTTGAAGATGATAAATAGTAGCGGTCCCCACGCTGTCATACCCTAATTTTTGACCCCCCTGAGATGACATATCTTCAGGGTTTTCATCAGGTCAAAGCAAGTACCCAGAACAGTCACTTCTTCATCTGGCATTTAATCGAGGATGTTCAAAGACAAGAAAATTCAGGCAAAGGATCAATCAGTAGAAGGATTAGTCTCTAACATAAACATAGGACTCAAGAGCTTCATTTTCTCACCTATGATTGATTAGACACCCAGTCCTCTGAATACAGATTTACTCAGGTCACCAGGCTAGGGTTTTTAAGCCTATCAAGGACTAAAATCAGGGATCACCTTTGGGAAACCCTAAAAAGCCTCAGGAGATCATTCAAAGAAATCAATCATCTTCAAATAGCTCATATAACAAGATCCACTGTACATCACACCTCAATTCAAAGTCTACAGTCATTATTTTCATATGGTCGACAATTAGGGTTTTTGACCTAATTCCCCAGGATAGTTGACTTTTAATCAGGGCATGGATCCAAAACTCAAGACATGATTCAAGAACCTCTACTACCTCAATATAACCCATTTACATCACTCATTTGAGGAGAAGATCTTGATTCTACACAAAAGTCCAAATCTCACTTTATCTGGAAAAAGTCAACTGTATGGGATCACCTTTGACTTTTAAGATTTTTGGTCAAAACATAACTTTCAAGGATAAATATCATCAATATTTGGATAATAAAGTCATTTGACCAAAGAAATTCAAGAAGAATCTTCAAGGAGCAAAAAGTCGGGAATTAGGGTTTTTGAGGGCATTGTGGGAACTCAAAATTTCACCTACACAACTCAAAAAAACTTCCAACATGAAAGTTGTAGATCTTGCAAAATAAAACAACATCTTACAATGGAACTTTTTTCAAAAGATCAATCATTTAAGAGTTTTGGAAATTTTGAAGTTTTAGGTCATAAACACTTAGAAAATTTTCTAAGTGTTTTAACCTAGTTTTCTTCCAACTTTGGCCTCATTTTTCACAAATTTTCCAAAGGATTCTGAAGAAACTCCAAACTAATGATTTGAAGTAGATGTTTAGGGCTTTCCAAATTGTGTTCAACCTTCTCCAAATTCATTTTGAGCTAGGAGTTATGCTTGTTCAAAGTTGGCCTCATGAAGTGAAATTATAGGTCATGCATCATTTTTGAACTTTGCAATTTTGTGCACATGACCTCAATTATGGATGCTACACGACCCATAACACATCTGAAAACATGCCATGCATCCATTTTCACCATGCCATGATCATTGAGGAAGATTCCTAAAACAAGAACATGTGATTATGTAATGATTACATTTGAGAATTTATGGCAAATTGATGAATCACCCAAGGAATCTTCTCACCAACCAATTAGAGCTCACTTTGTATCTGAAATGTTCCCTAAGATCAGATAGAATCAAAGGATAGGGAGCTGGCTCGAAAATGCAATGATCACACTTGGATATTCTTTGAAATTTCTTCATGGCTAAGAAACCAAATTCACTTCACTAAGCAAGCTGACTCTCTCAATCAGTACTGAATCATTTGCCTATAAATAGGAGAGCATACCTCAGTAGAAAAACACACCAAAGCAACCATATTCCTTGCTTTCTCTTTCTCTCCTCATGCTTATTGTTTTTCAAAGTTCTTTGGCAAGAAGAATCGTTTTCTTCAAACCAGAGCTTATCTTTGGAAAGTAAGCATTCTAACATCTCAAGGGGGATCATTTGAGGTGATCCAAGCACCTGGATCACTTCTGTAAGTGAGGGAACGCCATTGTTGCTCTCACTTTGGAGCTGTTGCAGTTGGAGGTCCATAGAGCAATTCAGAAGGCTCCAAGCAAGGTTAAGCATCCAGGCACGTTCCATAGGAGGTAGTGAAGCTATCCAAATGGTCGCAGCTCATCTGTAGCTGCAGATTCATCATCCCCCATGTTCACTTGAAGCTCAAATCGAGGGAGGTCCATAGAGCAATTCAGAAGAATTGAAGTTACAATAGGCATTCAGTTAGCATCACTGAGTCCCAAGGAAGCTTTTGGGATCATTCATACAAGCCCAGGTGCTCTCTAACATCCTCACGACCTCCATTTTTAGAGGTAAGTTTCTGAACTCCACCTCTTTAATTTAAGCACTCTTTGTGATAAAGCTCGATTCTATCTTGTTCAGCATCATCAGAGGATTGAAAACCCTCTATCATCATTCATTTATCTTTAAGTATAGCCATTTAATTTGATTTTTAAATTTTAGGGTTCTTCACGTTTTCTGGTAAATTAGTTAGATATAATTAATATAAATTTATGTTAGTTACATATCTAGAATCGTGAGTAAATTTAGAGCAAGTTTGGTCTTTATATCGTTGCAAATGGATGAGAATTGAGAGAGTTCAGAAATTCAAATTGTTGGAGCTTGAGGAAGAAGATGACAATGGTGGTGGCGCGCAAATTTCAAATCTGAGGGCCAAGTTTATTTTATTTTGAATGGTTTGTGTTTTACAAACGAATTCATCGTTTGCCCTAGTGGCCTCACATGCGCTCTTAGTCTCCTCATGCCCAAGGTCTGGGGTTCGAATCCCCCTCGCCCCAGACTTTTTTGTTTCTTTTATTTTTCCATGATTTACCACTTGTTTGAAAATATAATGAACTGGGTGTGTGTTATAATCACCAAGCGCGCGTTGGCTCAGTGGTGTTGTTTTGGGACTGGTAACATAAAGGGCGTGGGTTCAAACCATGGTGAGACCAAAACATTATTTTTACCACTAATTTCCTTCATTTTTCTCACAACTTCACACAATTAATTCACCTATCAAATTAAATCATTTTCACCTCATTTTTCACACATTTGCTATTTAATATATCTATTTTGTGAATAATCAAAAAAATCATAAAAATCTTATTTATTTCATATATTTTTATTAGGTTTAAAATAGTATGTTTTAAGTGTTTTCTTAAATACTTTAAAATATATATTTTCATTTTGTTTTAACCTAATTACTTTGTGAATAATTTTATGATAAAACCCTAATTATTTAGGTCTTAATTAGGTATAGATTTCATCTTTGCCTTAATTAAGTTGACTTTTGTCAATTTGCTAAACTGTTTTCAATCTCCGATCAAACAGATGATTAAGGTTTTCAAACAACAAAACCTTATATCATTACAAATCATTTTTAACTGTTTCTCATAAACAGTAAATCATTTTCAAATGGGCCTCTAATAGAGTATAAGTCCCAACACCTTCTTCTCTTCTTAGCTTGTTTTCAAAACTGTATTTTCAAAATCTTCTTTCTGTTTTCAAAACATTCTTCTGGTGTTTGAAGGGCATTATTCCCGGTGAAACTCTTCAGATACCTATGTGACCTTTGTCCATCTTCACTTCTTCTGTTTTCAAAACTCTTAACTGTTTATAATAAATATACAACTGTTATCAACAAAACAACAAAAATTGCTGGTAAGGCTTTGTACATACTTCTTCAAAGGTCTCCACTCCATCCAGGTTAGGCTTTACAAGCTTTCAATTTACAGTCTTTATTTAAATTACTGTCAAATATAAACTGTGCATATATTTGTTTAGAACTACGTTTGAGTATAAACCCTAGGACAGTTAAACTATATATATATTATAGGAATATGGCCTAGGATTGAGAATGTCTTCCCGGTGAAGGCTCTTTCCTAATTAGAGATCTGTAGTTCAAACCCCCAAGATGAATTATTCCCGGTGAAACATCTTGGCAAAAACCTTAGAATCCAAAAAATAGGACACATCCACCCAAAGAGGAATTATTCTCGGTGAAACCTCTTACCCATTTGCTTAGAGCCAAAATAAGTTCAAAACCACATAGCTTTCTCTTGTGCTATAACAAGGACCCTCGATTAGCCTCCTCTTGGGCTTTGTACAAGGACCCACAGGCTTCTTAAAAGCATTTCCAGCTTCCTCTTGAGCTTGTATACAAGGACCCATCAGGTTTCTTATAAACATAGGAACAGGTCTTTAGTCACCTTTTAACATACCCTGGTGAGTTTCTTCCAATTAAAACCAGACTTTAAACAAGCTAAGATTGTCTCAATCTCACATTTGAGTACATTTTTGGAATGAGAGACATGGACAATCTCTGTCACCCTTATCTTCATCAATCTTCCTTAGTAGAGTCTAGGATCCATGTTTGCTTATCCTCAGCAAGAGTCAGCCTTCATCTTGGGCTTTAAACAAGAAGTCTCATTAGATAATCTTTCTGCCATTCATTTTAACAAAAACCCCTGGAAAGGGTTAGCCTCCACACATTCTATCATCTTAACAAAAACCCCTGGAAAGGGTCAGCCTCCAATTCATTCTTTCATTCTCAACAAAAACCCCTGGAAAGGGTCAGCCTCCAATTCATTCTTTCATTCTCAACAAAAACCCCTGGAAAGGGTTAGCCTCCAAAATCACTTATTCAAAAACCAAAGATTCATTTCTCTTAGGAGATAATTTCCCCAAAAGAGTCAAAATCCCTGGAAAGGGTTAGCTTCCAAAAATCAGTCTTTTAACAGATAATGTCTCCAGCTGAGTCAAAATCCCTGGAAAGGGTTAGCTTCCAAAAATCAGTCTTTTAATAGATAAATTCTCCAATAGAGTCAAAATCCAACAAAAACAGTCAGCCTCAACCTTGGGCATTGTACAAGGCAGATAATAGAGTCTCCCCCAGTGAGTCCTTCATTTTTCAGTAGCCACAACCTTGGGCTTTGTACAAGGCAGATAAACCATATTTCATGTGTCAAAGATTCCTAACATCCAGGATCTTTTCCCATAGAGTCATCCATACTCAGTTTACTTAAGAGTCCGCCACAACCTTGGGCTTCATACAAGGCAGAAAATAATGTTTTCCCTAGTTAGAGTCAGCCTCAATTCTGGGCTTTGTACAGAACACCAAATAAAACCCATCAAAATAGTTTCTCCCCAAGTAGAGTCAGCCTCAATTCTGGGCTTTGTACAGAACACCAAAATTCCTTGTAATTAATCCCCAATGGAGTTTTCTCCCAGAGTCAACAATCAATCAATCAATCAATCAAAAAGCCTCAAGCTTAGGCCTCAAACAAGCCAGTTAAAAATCAAATCTTTTATACAAAAGATAGACATAGCTTATCTCTATAGAGAGATCTTTCCTCTATCTCACCACATTCAAACAAACAAACATTACATATTTCAATTTCACTCAAAGTCTCCCATTTAGGACTCTGAAAGGCATGCTCTGGCACATCCCCAGAGTTGTACACTTTCCCTAATTTGGACGAGCATCTTTCTTTCATTTAAGAGATACTAGCATACTTGCAAACACACAAGTAAGGTCACTCTCTTAATGAAATGAATTCAATCATTCTGTCACTCTTTTAAAAATGTTTGTGGTGGAATAGTAGAAATACCTCTCTATAAAGATGACTTCATGTCTCTTTACTGTAAACAGAGATTTAATTCAAGCTTCAACCTTGAGCTTCAAGCAAGGCACCCAAAAATTATTAATAATTAATTAGTTCCCCGAACTACATTAAGCTCTGACTTCCATTAGGGATATGTAGGCATGAGGTTCACAAGGAACCTCAGCGAGCTAATAAAATACCAAAAATAGTCAGTCTGTCTGTCTGTCTTTCTTTTATTCAATTCAATTCCTTCTCCTAACACAAAGGAGAAACTTTCCCAAACATTAGCAGTAAACACAAACACAAATGACACAGAGAAGGTTCCTGTAGAGTACTACAGATATGTAGGGTGTTTAAACACTTCCCTATGTATAACCGACCCCCCGGACTCCAGAATCTCTAGTCTAGGTGAAATCCCCACACTTAGCAAACTCCTAGGGTTTAGTTGAGATCTTTTTTCCCCTTTCCTACTCGTAGGACAAATAAGAAAGTTTGTGTGATATCGTAGGAAGAACTGAAATAAAATTCCTCCCACCACGGGCGCATTCTCCTTCCAAATTTCGCGTGAAGGGTCTAGCGTGCCGTCCTCCCAAGTGAAACGGGGAGGTAAAAAAAATGAAACCACAGGAAAAATGGCGACTCTGCTGGGGATATAAGTGTTAAAAACCTTGGTTTTTCATCCAAACCAATGGTTGACCTGTTGCTGGTCCAGCCCCAATGATGAATTAGGGATGCCAAATTCCCCCTCAAACAAGAGAGGTCCTGCCTAACCTCTGTGTCATTTCATGTGTTTGCTGCATTTATATTTGTTTATTTTGTTTATTCTGTATCGGGAAAGGGCTTGATTCCCCCTTGTGGTGAGAAATCCTATACCCGAATTTGAGTGCAACATAAGATAGGATGGAGGATGTCTTCCCGGTGAAGGCCCTCTAATCTTGGTTCACAATTCTACTCTTGGGATTTGCCTGGCTGGTTGTGATTAACTGCGCCACTGCATTCTGAGACTGATTTGTACCAGGAGGACCTAGAAACACATTAACCCCACTTAAAGCCTTTTGTTAGGACGTAGAGCGGTGATTACGGAAGTAATTGTCACGCAGATACTACACTCAGAGAAAACTCTCTTATAGATACCAATCAACGTATCTTTAAGGTTGAGCAAAAACTCTGAGACCCCTAGAACCCGTTCTACAGGTACAAAAATCCTTATCCTTAGTTTACCATTGGGGCGAGGTTTGCGTTTTGACTTCATGACCACTATACCCTTCAACGCCATGTTTGTTTAAAAACTCTTGTGTGTGCATTCATGCATTCATGCATCATTCATTAATAACAACTAAAAACAAAAGAGTCTTTTTCGAGTCGTTTTTCAAGGAAACTAAATAACGAACGTTTTGAACTTCATAGAAAGAGAGAAACGGAGAAAGGACTTAAGGATCTATACCATGGATTACGGAAGAAAGAGAGCTAGGAAATACACCTTCAAGATTCCCCAGGTCGAGGAACTAGGAAAGCTCGGAAAACTGGTGGTCAACCCCTAGGCTTTCAAGGAGAAGTATGGAAAACTTCTGCCTTTGCTCAATACCAACATTGTGGATAGGATCCTTCCCACCTTGGTACAGTTTTACGATCCAACGTATCACTGCTTCACCTTTCCAGATTATCAGCTCATGCCTACGTTGGAGGAGTACTCTCGTCTGATTGGAATACCCGTGTACGCGCAAGATCCGTACTCCGGTTTGGAAAAGAATCCTGACAACGTTATCATTGCTGCAACTACTCCTTTGAACGTAGTCGACATCAGAACTCATATGGTGAGTAGAGGAGGAACTCAAGGATTTCCCTCCAAATTCTTGTTTGATCAAGCTCGGTACTTCGTCAGCATCCAAGATATGAACGCTTTTGAGGAAATCTTGGCTTTGCTTATCTACGGATTGTTTTTGTTCCCTAACATTAACGATTTCGTCGACATCAACGCAATTAAGATCTTCTTAATTGGAAATCCAGTTCCAACCTTGCTTGCGGATGCTTATCACTCTGTGCATTCAAGAAACCTGCAGCGAGGAGGATTAATCACATGCTGCGTACCGTTGTTATACGAATGGTTCGTTTTGCACCTGCCAAAGTCTAGCACTTTCTGGAACATGAGGGATGGCCTTTACTGGTCACAGAAAATCATGTCTCTCACTCATACGGACATTGAGTGG